>NW_008343199.1:0-575 GCF_000622305.1 Nannospalax galili
AGCACAGCACTGCTTGTCTTTTTTCAGTGAGTCCAGTGCTTGTCCTGCACCTTAGCTGGCCTGATACTCAGTATGTAGACCATACTGGTCTTGAACTCACAGAGATCCACCTGCCTCTAACCTTTGAGTGCTGTAATTAAAGACTGCACCACCATGCCTGGATCTTTTTTAAATATTTTATTATTTTTATTTCATGTGTATGAGTGCATTGCTCGCATGTATGTAAGTGTACCCCTGTCGGGAAATGCCCACAGGTGTCAGAAGAGGTGTCGGAGCTCCTGGAACTGGAGTTATAGATGGTTGTTAGCTGCCATGTAGGTGCTGGGAATCAAACCCGGGTCCTCTGTGAAAGCAAACAGTGCTCTTAACTGCTGAGCCGTCTCTCCATACCTTGTCCTGTACCACTTTACTTTCTAATACACAGGTATAATTGTGTTGAACTCAGACTTGGCCAGCTGTCTGGAATGTTAAGAAAGTGGAGACAGCAGCCAAACTGCAAGATGGGTTTGAGTGAGTGTGGCAGATCCAAAGTGAGAGGTTCAACTAAAATAGAAAGGAAGATTTAGAAATGGATT
>NW_008343200.1:0-563 GCF_000622305.1 Nannospalax galili
TAAAATCTTTTAAGATTAGATACAAGCTCCCAAATACTTTTGACATTTTTGTCCCTTGGAACAGAGTATGTTGCTAACAGTCTCAAGGACCTTTTGACTTTTAGCCAAGAAACTGGCTGCTTTTCTTTGGGGTCACCTGAACTGCCTAGCCAGTTCCTACCTCCTATTCTTATCATGCCATCCTCTGAAGGGGTGACCCAAATTGCCAATAGGGAATAGGGAACCAGACCACTCTGGCTTCTTCCATGCTGAACAGGGACACAGGGTGAGGCAACTGGAGTACCCCTTCAGATAGTCTAACTAAAAGACTCCCAGATTGCATAACTCTTATCTCTAGGGGGAAGAGAAAGTCCTTGAATCGTGAATAGGAGATATGAAGGAAAAGTAAAGGGAAGAGTAATTAGCATTACAAGTTCTAGACAGGGAACTAGAAAAAAGTCAGAACAGGGCAATTTTCATATGAGAATCCATTGGAGTTTCTTGACAAGGGCTTCCGAAAGCATCCCTCCATTGGGTTCTTCCTCATTTTTCTTTTGTCTTCCAAGGATGGACTAGTTGGCTGG
>NW_008343200.1:1689-3173 GCF_000622305.1 Nannospalax galili
CTTTGAATGTACGGTCTCACTCTGGCCCCAGCCTCCTACTAATATATCCAGTGAATGAAAGATTTCAAAACGTGAACAAAACTTCCAGTTTTTTCTTCTCTTCCTAAAGATGAGGAAAAGACTGAAACTTAGAAAAGAAATACATTGTAAAGGACACAGCATTAGGCAAAGAGATTAAGACAATTCCACTTGCTTTAGTTTGAATAAAATCCAATTTTAAAAAAGTAGACATAGAGGGGGCTGGAGAGGTGGCTCAGCAGTTAAGAGCACTGACTGCTATTACACAGGACCTGGTTCGATTCCCAGCTCCCACATGGCAGCTACGAACTGTCCTTAACTCCAATTCCAGGGAAATCTGAAGCCCTCTTCTGACTTCCAAGGTGTTGCATGACATGTGTGCACTCACATACATGCAGGGAATACACTCATACACATAAAATAAAAATAATAAAGTATTTGAATTTGTTCCATTTCCCCATGCTGGAATTAGTCATGTAGTTTGTTAGTACCTCAGTGGTTACACAGAGAAATGCTGAGTGATCGGGACACGTCAAGATTCTCTAAAAAGTACTTCCTGTGTCAGGTGTGATTCGTGAAGGTTGCCTGTCCTGATGTCAGAATGGTTTATGTGGTCAGAGCTGTAGACCAAGTGGCATTCCATGAACTTAAAGCTAGGTTGATCTTACATGTGGGTTGCTTATTCAGTTACTAGTGATCCCAGAAAAAAAATCGAGTCCAAACCTGCTTGAGCAAAATAGGCATTATTGCCATAATTGAAGAGTCCAGAGCACAAGCAGCTTCTTGTACAGGTGTGTAGGATATGTCCCCTCTCACCTCTCAGCTGGCTTCTTTCCTCAACCCCATCACCTGTATGTAGGCTTCATTCACCAACTCATGGTGATATGGGCACCAGCCGCCCCAGGTCTCTGTCTCTCCAGGATCTACAGTATTAGAGATGAGGGTTTCTCTTCCACAGTGGTTCACTCTTGTGTCCCAGAGGCCACCTGGAACGATCCCATTGAGATTCTGGGTCCATTCCTGAAGCCATATTCTTGTGGATAAGCAGATGATATAGACCAGCCAGATGTAGGCTACAGACTCATCTTAAAGCCACAGTAAGCCACTTGGATCCATTCTAGGGAAGGAGGGTTCTCCAGTGGAAAACTGGGTGTGTGGCTAGGAGAGGGAAGAGTAATACTGAGCTGAAGACCAGCAAATGTCTATATACTTCAGTCCATCTTTGCAGTCAGTTGTCCTGCTCCTTCTACATGGTCCTATTCTAGGTGCTGCTTCCTCCTTCTCTTCTTCCTCCTCCTCTTCCTCTTTCTTTGTCTTCTTATGTCTCCCTCCCCATCCCTTCCCCCTTTCCTCTCTCCAAATCTTCTTCTTCCTAATTAGTAACACTCCATCGGGGATTACAAAGGCCAGGTCATATGCTTGGCAGTTGACTCTCATTTAAGCCTTGGGGTGATCATATGAAGTGC
>NW_008343201.1:0-1451 GCF_000622305.1 Nannospalax galili
GATTCATTGAGTTACTTTTGGGGTAGATTAGAAATAACACAAGTCAGCACAGATTCTTTGAGCTTTGTTGGGGTCGTTTGCATTGTTCTTTGTCTATTCACACTGACAATTCCACTTGCCTGAAAAAGCAAAGCATCTTCAATTGCATTGCAATTCTCTCTCTCTCTCTCTCTCTCTCTCTCTCTCTCTCTCTCTCTCTCTCTTTTCTCCCCCTCTCTTATATATACATATGTGCATGTGTGTGTGTGCATTATATCTATGATCATATAATTCAACATTTAAGGCAGTTATTGCATAGTCTTTTCCAGGAAAATGAAACGTTTGACTACTTTTTCTGTTGTGAGGCATCAAATGAAATGTAAATTTTATCTTCCTTGAAGTCTGGGTAGAAGAAATAAGTGATTTATTGAGTGATTTAAAGAATTAAAAAACAAAGACTGGTAAAGTAATTCCTTCAACTAACCAACTAAAAGCTTTTGCAACAGCCTGAAGTCATTTTGATCTGCTACGTCTTCCACGCTGTTCAGGAATTGGACTTATTTATTCCTCCCATTAAGTTTAGTGAGCTCCCACTCTGTCACTATAGATATAGGAGTGAAAAAATCCTAAGTGTAATACGCAGTACGCAACAGTACCTATATCCTGTCCATAGGACAGAAAACAAGCATAGAATCCATCAAGACTATTTCAGCTGATGATGCTGTAGTGAATTAAATACAACTGGATCTGGGGGAGACACAGCTGCTTTAGATGGGAAAGGCAGGAAGTCCTTTTTAAGGAGGCAGTGTTTAAGCAGACATAAAAGATAAGTCGCTGATGTAGAACTGGAGGAATGTTCTATGCAGAAGAGACAGAAAGCACCAAGAACCCTAGTAGTGAATGTTTCGGTGTGTACTCCTAGACCAGAATGGTACCTGGGCATTGGCAACAGTGTGGGCAGGAGAAGGATTGGGGGTCATGGGGTGTGGCCAAGGTCAACTCAGCTGTGTTTTCTTAACCACAGATGGTGTGCATTCTGTCCTGTTACAGAAAGCCATTGGAGGTTTAAGCAGAGTAGTGTCTTTGTAAGCAGTACTCATCTGTGGAGTGTGTGATGGGGAGGCAAGAGTAGAAGACTACAGTGGTCCAGAAGACAGTTAAGATAGTGGCAGCACTGTCCAGACCACAAGACATATCAGACAGGAGTAGAGAGGACAACTATCAAGGAATATTTTCACAGAGGAAATAAATACATTTCGCTCAGGGCTTCCAAGAAGTATTGATCACATCCATTGTTTCCGCTTGCTAATAAAAAATGTAGCAAATACTGAATTTTGAAATGCTCCCCTTTCATTTGCTGTAAAATAAGCATTTGGGTCAATAGACTGCAATGTTGCTTTCAAAGACTTTAACAAAATCAAAATTGATTCAATTTATAGCCCCTTTAGAATTAATGTACCAAAATTACATCA
>NW_008343201.1:1765-3347 GCF_000622305.1 Nannospalax galili
AAAACCCTTGGAACTATTGTCATTCTTGCCCTCCACCTGCTCTTTGTTTTGATTATCTTTTAGAGCTGCTGAATCACATCTCCAGCTCAGTAACCTATTCACCCTGCTTTGTCCTGGTGATCTACTCTGTGTAAGCCTCCCCAAGCTTTTATCTAACTTATTCTGACAATTCATCCTGCCTGGCTCTTCCTCTGCATGATATGACACACATGTCCACAATCTAACTGCAGAACCCTTTCTCTGTGATTATTAGTCCTCCTCCTTGTTCATCTTGTGATCGTCTCTACCATGAAGGTCCTGAGTCTGACTGGTTCCTCTGCTGTTTCTCGTATAATCAGAACAGTAACTGACACCCAAGAGTAGTTTAGTGAAAAACAATGAATGATTGAAAGAACATATGACAGGTGTCCATGACAATTTCAAGAATCACACTTCCACTGCTTTTGGGTGCAACTGAATTGTTAGCATATGTGGCATACCGCGGCAAAGTGCCCATGCTCTGGATGCAGGGCTCTCTGGTTTAGAAATGTGGGTTCTAGTTCTTTCTTATCTCATTCAGGATAAAATTAACCTGTAAGATCACTTTGCTCCTCCATAAAATGGATCTAAATGCTAACACTTGCCTTTGAAGATCATAATTTAATATGCTGAGGTGTTCGTGAAATAATTTCAATGTCAAGTCTGTAAATGTTGATTCTAAATATTATTATCACACAAAATAAGCAAGGGCAAGAAATACCATGTACAACACCATGAAAGTTCATTTTTCATATGCCTGGGTTTAACCAATTCAGCACTGATGAATAATCTTTATGGATGATTACTATATAATATTCACATTATTACTAATGATCTGTATGTATGGAGGAAAATACCAAGACACTGTTTGCTACCACTGACTTCATAAAACCCTAAACACAATGAGGTGAGAATAAATAGATTTGGGTTTGGGTTGTTTTTTTTTCTCCTCCTGTCAAGTACACTTGAGAACGATCACTTTTAATGGTTCTTTTTGGACATTTAAAAGTGTTTTAAAAGTTCTTAGACATCTCAACCGGATGTATTTAACTTTTTTCATCAAGGTTCTCAAATTTAACTGCATAAAAGCTTTTCTTTCCTCCCTCCGACCCTCTGTCCCTCCCCCACTTCCCCCCATCCCTCCTTCTCTTGCAGAGGGTCTCACTGTATACCCCAGGCTAGCCTCAGACTGCATCTCCCCTCTTCAGCCTTAGAAATGCTGGCCTCTCAGGCATGTGCCACTACACCCAGCTAAAGATTTCATCACTTTTTAAAAATTGCTTTGAAGTTCAATTTCATTTTAGAGTCTGTGGAACAACTTTCTGAAAACTCAGCCAAACTTGTTAGACCTGTTGTAGGTCTAACCTTAGGACCAGAAGTGATTTTTAGTGGTTAATTCAGATTTTACCAGCATTTATGTACTTACTTTTTTTTTTATGTGTACAAGTATATTGTCTGCACGTATGTGTGTGCACCCATGTTGTGCAATACTGTGGAGGTCAGAAGAGGGCGTCGTATTCCCCTGGAACTGGAGTTAAGGACAGTTCATAGCCGCCTGAGCCAT
>NW_008343201.1:8938-9465 GCF_000622305.1 Nannospalax galili
TGGGAGGGATAGGTTTTTTTTTTTTTTTTTTTTCTGATATACCAACCGTAGCAGGACTGGTACCATTTTGTATTTTAATAAATGGCAGATTGCTGTTACATTAGTGGTTGAATGTTGTAAAACTTTGAAATAGTATATGGGTGGGCAAAGATAGGTAAGGAAGCTTATTTAAAATTGGTTCCACTTAATGAGAATTTCCTTTAACTGGGTCTGTTTTTAAATTATTCCCTCAGGATTTAACTATACCCTTGTAGAACTCTGTGTATTTAGAACTTTAGACAAGAAATGACTTGTCAAGTATAGCCAATTCAATATCCACTTTTAAATGAATGTATATTTCTCATAAATGTATATGTGGTTCTACATTCTGTTCATGTTACAGTATTATGTGAGACCTAAGTATCAAATTTTGATTACTATATTAATACGTATGATCTCAGCATTTTTAAGGAATGGAACAAATGTATGATAGCCTTATCATGGTGCAGGAGTTTGAGGCAGCTGGTCACATTCCATCACCATTCAGG
>NW_008343202.1:0-4029 GCF_000622305.1 Nannospalax galili
TTGCTGGCTCACTCACAGGTTCACGCTCAGGTTTTCTTTTTTCTTTTTTTTTTCACATTTTATTTTTTGGGTTTTTTTTATTTTATGTGTGTGTGTGTGTATTGCCTGCCTGTAGGTAAGTGCACCTGCATCGTGCAATGCCTACAGAGGACAGAAGAGGCTGTTGGATCCCCTGGAACTGGAGTTACAGACAGTTGTTAGCTGCCATGTGGGTGCTGGGATTCAAAACTGGGTCTTCTGCAAGAACAACCTGTGTTCTTAACCGCTGCTGAGCCATCTCTCCAGCCCCCCATGCTCAGGTTTCCTTATCCAGCCTGGGACCACCTGCCTGGGGATGGTGCCTCACAGTGGGCTGGGACCCCCTGCATCAATTAACAGGAGGGACTTGTCTCCCAAGAAGAGATCTCAAACCATTGTGATACCTTGTCAAACCACCTTACAAGAGAGACTGGAGCTGAGACAGTGATGTATCAGTGATGGGAGGGACCACACCTTGACCAGGACTGCTTAGCTATGCAAACCCCTGCCCTCTGTTTAAACCTAAACCTCATATCAGGACCTGAAGATGGACTTAGGGGTCACTGAATCACTTTATTTGTACTTCTTCCTGAAGAGATCACATTGAATAAATCTCCCTTTTTTGCTTTTGACTATTCATTATGCCTTTAACTGGACTATTGCCTGAACCAGGCTCTGTCCCCAAAACATGGAGGATGACAACTACTTAGAATTACCTGATTCTGGTTCCCAACTAAAGAAAGTGTGGTGTTTGTGTATTGTGTGTTTGTTATCTGTTGTGTCTCCATGTATGTTGTGTATATGTATGTTGTATATATATATGTATGTATGTATGTATGTATGTGTGGTGTATGTATATGTGGTGTGTCTGTACATGTGAATGTGTGTATGTGTATATGTGTGTATCTATATGTATGTGTGCATATCTATATGTATGTGTGTATCTATGGTATGTTTGTATGTGTCTCTGTGTGTGAAAGTGTATCTGTGTATATGTGCATATATGTATGTATGTGTATATGTGTGTATCTGAGTGTGGTGTATGTATGTGCATGTGTTTGCTATGTTTGTGTATTTGTGCTTGTTGTGTGCTATTTGTGTTGTATATGTGTGTGGTTTGTATGTATGTATATGTGTTGGTGTGCTGTGTGCGATTTGTGTGTTTGTATCAATATTTTTGTTTGTTATGTGCTGTGTGTTGTATTTATGTATGTGTTTGATGTGTTCCATGTGTGTTGTATGCACGTGTATGTATATTTGTGTGTTGTGTGTTCTGTGTTTGTGTATATTTGTGTTTGTTGTGTGCTGTGTGTGGTATGTGTGTGTGTCTATGCTTGTGTTCTCTGTATATCTGTGCTTGTGTGCTGTGTATGTGTTTGTTGTGTGTGATGTATATGTATGTATCTGTGTTTGTTGCATGCTGTGTGTGCTATCTACGTGTGTTCACACACAGGCTTCTGCAGGAGCAGGCACTAACTTCACTTTCTCTCTAGAGAGCAGAGAAATACAGTAGTCAGAGCACAAAGCCAGATTCCCATCATGGCCCTGGCAATTCACTTCTTCCAGGATAAAGCAAGTCCTGGCAAACTTGAGGCTTATTAGGAAGAAAGAGGTCTTGCAGTCTGGAAGAGACGTGTGACATGTGCCTTTTTTTATTCTTAATAGCAGAACATGGCATAGAATGATGCTTGTAAAGCCAACAGAGACACTGGAGCAGACAGGACCCCTCTGTGTCTGGCTCACAGCGCCAATGGGCTCTGGCTCTGCTTTCTCCTTCCATGTGAAGTGAGGACCACAGATCCAGGGTTTAGGGACAAGCTGTGAGCACGTGCTTTTCACTGGGGTTTATCCCTTGGTTTGCTGTCCTGGTTTGCTGTCTGTTGCAAACAGACCAAAAGCAACTTGGGGAGGAAAGGGTTTATTTTACAGTCCATCCTCAAGGGAAGCCAGTGGAACTCAGAGCAGGAACCAGGAGGCAGGGACTGAGGAAGAGAACATGGAGGAACACTGCTCACTGGCTTGCTTTCCCTGGCTTGCTCAGCTACCTGTCTTATACAGCCCAGGTCCACTTACCCAGGGATAGCACCTCCCACAGTGGGCTGGGCCTCCCTACATCAACTAGCAATCAAGAAAAGGTCTCTCAGACATGGCCACAGGCCAATATGATGTAGGAAATTCTTTGACATTCCCTCTTCCCAGGTGAGTCTAGTTTGTGTCAAGTTGATAAAAACTAACCAGTGCATGGTAGGGTAGGGGCAGGGGCTTAAAGTTGCCTGTGCTTGAGAGTAAGGTGGACATGCTGTGCTTGTGGGTTTGGTATTTCTCTTCCAGGCTTTCACACCCCATGTAGGATTGGGTTCATATGCATCTCCAGTACCTCTAAGGGATGTCTGAGATGGTGATAGTGATAGGGACTGTGTCAGTTTCATTTCTCCTGCTGTGATAAAATGTTCTGCTTAAAAGAAACTTAGGGAAATCAACCAGTTCCAGGTTGAGTGAGAGACCCTGTCTCAAAATAAGGTGGGGGGGGGGGCTGGAGAGATGATTCAGCAGTTAAGAGCACTGGCTGTTCTTGCAGAAGATCTGGGTTCAATTCTTAACACCTACATGACAGCTAACTCCAGTTCAGGGGATCCAATGCCCTCCTCTGACCTTTGTAGGCAAGAGCACTGGTTGTTCTTGCAGAAGATCTGGGTTCAATTCTTAACACCTACATGCAGCTAACTCCAGTTCAGGGGATCCAATGCCCTCCTCTGACCTTTGTAGGCATTGCAGTATGTGGGTACACATACATACAGACAATATACTCACACACGTTAAAATAAATAAAATAAAAATAAGGTGGAAAGTGACTGAGGAAGACACCAGATACCAACCTCTGGCATCCACATAACTGTTTAAAAGAAACCCCCCCCAAGTGGGGGGGAGGTACTAGCTAATGTCTAACTAAGGTTCCTATGAAAAACTGAAGTTCAAGTCCACCAAAGTTCCCCCTGGGGAACAAGAGAGTTTGTTAGGCTTATTTACAGAGTGCAGGTGGGGAGCTACAGGCAGGAGTGTGGGTGAACACAGAACAGACATGCTGGAAGTCTGCACCCAGTGTGGATGATGATTCTCCCAGGGCTATGTAGATGCAGCTACTTCCTTGAATCTTCCCCTTTCCTAGCCCTTCTCGGAGACCCTGAGGCCATATTCAGTTTGGGCATAACTGCCTAAAACTGGTTTGGAGGAGTGGCTGGATACTCATGAGGGTCCAATGATCCTCCTACCCTTCTCTGAGGGAAAGTCAGTAGTTCACAGGCCCAGCTGGGATGATCTTTTGCAAGAAGGCACAGGTGATCTGATAAGGATGGTGATAGTTTGGCTCAGAGGATAGTCCTGTACAATAGCACCAAAAAAAGTGTGTGTGTGTGTGTGTGTGTGTGTGTGTGTGTGTGTGTGTGTGAAAATTTGTGTCTAAGTTACATTGCTCAAAGTATATAATATACAAGCTTGAGGCAGAGGCAGGCAGATCTCTGTGAGTTCAAGGCCAGCCTGGTCTACATAGTGAGTTCCAGGACAGCTGGGGCTACAGAGAGACTCTGTCTCAAAAAGACCGAAACAAACAAACAAAAAAAAGGTAAAGCTTAAGGGCAGGAGAGATGACTCCATGGGTAAGAGTGCTTAATTGCTCTAGCAAAGGACCCCGGTTTGGTTCCCAACACCTGTACCAAGTGGCTTACAACCATCTGTAACTACAGCTTCAAGGGACCCAGTGCCTTTGGCCTCCATGGAGACTTGCACTCAGTTGCACAGACGGAAAGACATATAATACACATAAAAAAATAAAGTTTAAAATTTAAATAGAGTCTTAAAGTAAAAACATACACAAACTGGTTTACTAAATTCCACTATCTTACAGAATTTTCTTTCTGTGAATGAAATTGTACAGTGGTTTTACAGGTAAAATGTTTAGGTTTAGTGATGTGAAGAGTGTTAATAAAGTTAAATGCAAGGTCATACACATTCTGG
>NW_008343202.1:4049-5596 GCF_000622305.1 Nannospalax galili
GGTCTGTGCATGTAAATACAATGCTTGTGGAGGCCAGAAAAGGGCATCAGATCCCCTGGGACTGGAGATGAAGGTGGTTGTTAGATGCCATGTGGGTACTAGGAATCAAGAGCAGCCACTGCGCAAGAGTAGCTAGTGCTCTTAACCACTGAACCATTTCTGTAGCCCTCAAATTTAAGTTTTTAAATCAAATAATATATATATAAGAAATGTCTGTGCATGTAAATACAATGCTCGTGGAGGCCAGAAAAGGGCATCAGATCCCCTGGGGCTGGAGTTGCAGGTGGTTGTTAGATGCCATGTGGGTACTAGGAATCAAGAGCAGCCACTGCTCTTAACCACTGAGCAGTCTCTCTAGGCCATTAGAGAGTCGTTTAGATTTCCAAGTGCTCAAGTGTGGGAGGGGGTTGCATTCTTTTTTATCAATTGTTCAAGTTTTTTACTTTCAGCCAGATTCCAAAGTGAAGAGTTTTTTTGTTTCCCTTAATCTCCCATTTTTATCCTGCCTCAGGTGGAAGTCACACATGAACCTTTTGAATCTTAAGAACAATGAGGCAGAGTGAAGAGTCTGTATAAACACACAGTATATCTGCACTGCTGGCCACACAGCAGAAAGACACAGAAAGACAGGGAGATGAGGAAGAATTGTACTAAGACCAGATTTCACAGGGCCTTCATAGCCTCTGGCTCTACCCTGCAATCCATGCATTGATGATGGATAGTCTAAGCCCAAATCTGGCTCCCTATATTTTCTTAGAAATAAAGTTTTACTAGAACATAGCCATGTATACACCATCACACACTGTCTGTGTGAGCTATTAATAGTCTACTGCTGTGTTTTACATGGGTAAAATGAATAAATATGATGTGAGCTTTGGTCCACAAACACTAAAATATTTACACTCTTGGCCCTTCATAGATGAAGTTTATAACCTTTTAAGTAAGCCACATGAAGGTAGGAGAAAACCAACTGCACAAAGTTGTCCCTCGACCGCTACACACACACTATGGCATATGTGTACACACACATACATCATAATAACATTTAGTATAGTTTTCAATTTATTTTTATTTTATGTGTATGAGTGCTTTGCCTGCATGTGTGTAAGTGCACCTGTGTCATGCAATGCTCACAGAGGCCAGAAGAGGGTGTCAGATCCCCTGGAGATGGAGTTCTAGATGGTTATTAGCTGTCATGTAGATGCTGGAAACTGAACTCAGGTCCTCTGCAAGAGCAGCCAGTTTTCTTAACTGCTGAGCCATCTCTCCAGTCACTTAAAATATTTTTTAAAGGATTAAGAAACCCTCAATCCTAAAATGCTTGATATGTGGGGAATAAAGATATACATTAAGTACTCATGAATGACTTCTGCTTGGAGTTTAGATCCCAGATGAAGGAAGCCTACAGAGAGTCACAAGGGAGGGGCCTCAAATCTGGAGGCACTTTCTGCATTGTTTGTTAAATGGAATCAGGTTTTCACAATGGATTTTAAAAGACTTAAAGAACTTAAGATTTGCCCAGAAGGAAACATGACAGGCTAAAGAAA
>NW_008343202.1:6176-36338 GCF_000622305.1 Nannospalax galili
GGTAATTGTTTGTTTATTCTGAGTTAAACTCCTTCCCACAAGCACTGGAGGAACACGAGGTTGATACCCCCAGATACTAACTTGATTCAGTATTTGAAGAAACACCTGGGCCTAGATGTCCACAGAATGAGGGAAGAAAGCAAGGGATGATAGGAGACATACACAACACAAATCTCAGGAATGGGCTGACCATATGACCATCTGACCAGAGAGCCAAGTCTGAGCTCCAGAATGATTGACAGCCTTTGTTCCCTCCCTCCATAAAGCCTGCTGTCTAGAGATGAGAGAGAAGATGGTATTTTTTTTCAGGAGGTTCATCTGCTGTTTTCTCAGATGGCCAGCTCTTTGAATGAAGCCCAAGTCAAAGATTCCATTCCTGTCCATGCTCATTGGCCTGTGTGGTGCCAGGCAGCAAGGTTCTGATATTCAGGTTATAGGAGGAGCCTACAGAGGCACAAGCTGCAGAATCAGCCTGTGTCTAGTCGCCAGATTTGTGGTCTATGAATCTGGCATTGATAACAGTTCCTGCAAATATGTTAATCCACCAGATTTCTGGGCCCCAAGCTCCCCTTGACCAAACACTATATTACAAAAGAGCCAGTCACTGTTAGCCCTGCTGTCCCTTGCTCTGACGCCTGCCTTCAAGGAATCTCTAGTCTGGTGGAGGAGGAGGAGGAGAAAAGCCTCCCGGAGGGAAAGACCCCATGAGTAGACACTGTGACACTTTCATTTTTTTGTTAGGGTTCAAAAGCTGACTCATTTCACGGTTCATTGGGAATTCAAAGGCTTAAATGCTTCTGCCACTCCCCCACGTCCCTCTACTGTGTTGGGGATGAAATTAGCCTTCTATACCCGCTAGGCAGACATTGGGCTGCAGTTCTACCATAGTCTTGGTTTGGCATGGCTGTGTCTGGCAGTAGAAAAGGTACGGAATTGGAGCCAGGTAGGAATGGGTTCAAAACCAAGTTTTGTCATCTTTCAGTTAATTACCTAGGCAAGTTACTCAACTTCTCTATATGTACGATTCTTCAAATTAATTCACAAAATTTTGAAACAGGATCTAACTAGGTAGCCTCAGCTGGCTTGGAGGCAGCTATATAGACTATCCCAGGCTGGCCTTGAGATCTGCCAGCCTCTACTGGGATTAAAGACGTGTACCACCCTTTTTGCACATTTATTTAGCACCATTGTTTACTTTACAAAGGAAGAAAAGAGACTGATGGGAGCAAAAGGTCCTTTAAGAGAGGAGACAGACACCCAGAAAGAAATGAGCTAGCTAATAGGAAGAGGCGACTTAACATTAGATGTTGGGAAGAAATGAAAGTTAATATTCTTAAGGCAACATAGTAGAGGCAGTGTATCAGTTCTATATAGGTACATATGATTGTACTGAGGGAGGGAACCAGTTGCTGATGGCAGAAAAGTCTCTCAAATAACAGGTGATGTTTAGAGTCTTTGAGAGTTCAGCAACTGGAGAAGGGAGTAAGGTGTCCTAGGTAGAATAATTTCAGTAATAAGAAAGGCAAATGATGTAAATCCAACAGAAACACAAAATATGGTGCATTAAGGGAACTAAAAGACTTGCATGTGGGAAGGTGGTAGATGATGCAGGATAGACTGGGGAAGGCCAAGTATGTTTTTAAATTACTTTGGCTTTTACCTTTAGGTGTTAGAAAATATAAATATTTTTGAAAGATTGTTGGTGAGGAAACTGAGTCACGTTGCCTTTATTATTGTTGTTATTTTGAGACAGGATCTTACTATGTAGCCCTGGCTAGCCTTGAACTCACAGAGATCTGCCTGCCTCTGCCACCCAAGTGTTGGGATTAGAGTTTAAGTGTGCCACCACACATGGCTGTGTTGTCTTTTTTTAATATTTTTATTTTATGTGTATGAGTGTATTGCCTGCATGTATGTAGGTGCACCCACATTGTGCAATGCCTGAGGAGGTCAGAAGAGGGTGTCAGATTCCCCTGGAATTGGAGTTATGGATGGTTGTTAGCTGCCGTGTGGGTGCTGGGAATCAAACCTGGGTCCTCTGGAAGAACTCAGTGCTTCTAATCACTAAGCCATCTCCCCAGCCCCACATGTTGTCTTTTATAAAGATAAATACAGCTACAGCATGGCGCCTCAATTCAAATTGGGAGATAAACAAGATGCTGTCTAAGAGTCTAGAGGTGATGATAATGGAATAGAAGAGAAGGGATCATGACTCAGATAGTCAAGTTGTGGAATTGACAGAGCTTGGTGATCTGAAAAATGTGAGAAATGAGGATAACTACATTCAACGACTGAATTATAACATTTACCAAAATGAAAAACTTGCAGGAAAAAAAAATTACATGGAAACTCAGGAAAAAAAATTGTTTAAAATATTGTTATAATTGTTCTGTCTTATTATCGCTGATCTCTTACTAGGTCTAGTTTATACATTAAATTTTCTCATAAATACACAAGTATGGGGGGAGAACACAGTGTGTACTGCTGAGAAGCCAAATTTAGCCACCCTTTCTCAAGAAAACAATTAAAACAGCCAAATTAGTGGTAAAAAGCAGGAAAAGATGGATTCAATGTCTAAGCAGTCCTGCTGAAGGTGTGGTCCCGCCCACCGCTGACCCATCATTGTCTGGACTTCAGTCTCATGCTAAAGGTGGTCTGACAAGTTGTCAATCTCTTTTCTGCTGACAAGTTCATCCTCTGGTTAGCTTGTTTTCCTTCCCCCAGCATGAGATTTTTGGGGAAGTTACCATTTGTTTTGGTGGGGAACATTGTTGCAATAGTCTGATAGTGAGGTTGGTGGATACAAGTATCTTTACAATGTCTTTGTTTCTACCAGGTTGGTTACAGCATTCTATATATTTTCAGGAATCTGTTGGGGGTCTGGGCTGTACCCCTCCAAAGACAAAGAAAGCTGCTTTTGCTAAAGAGATTTCACACAGTTCTGATATCTTGTCAGACCACCTTGCAAGAGAGACTGGAGCTGGGTCAGTGATAGGCGGGACCACACCTTGTCTAGGTCTAACCTTTTGCTCTCTACTTAAACCTAAAGCTCATGTCAGGGCCTGAAGATGGACAGGAGCCCCTGGATGTCTCTCCTCCTCTTCCCAACGTGGCCATATTGAATAAATCTTTATTTTTCACTATCACTGGTTTGTTTAAGTGGCTATTTGAGGATGGGTGACAGATACTGGATTGTTAGGAGCTGTTAGGGCCCAAGCACCAAAGGTGCCCCTCAACTGGCATAGGGCTTTGTGCTTTGGTGGTAGCAAGCATCTGTAGAGGCTTTGTCTCAGGGAGAGAAGGGAGGAGGAAGGTAAGCACAAAGAAAGCAGCTCTGGGGACCTGCAAGCCAGGGCTGGGTCTGCACAAGGCCTAGTTTGTTCTAAAAGGATGTCAGTGCCACCTCTCATAACACCAGGAAGGTGTTAGAATCCAGACCAGACTGGGGCTCAGGCCAAGTGCTCCTGAGCAGCCTCTTTCTTCTTAAGGAAATGACAATCCCCCTGTGACTCTCTAACTCCCAGATTCCTCATGCACCAGGACTCCAGGAGAATGGCAGGCACCCTAATTCTCATTCTCACAAGGAAGTTTACAAGCCCAGGCTTCCTGACCTCAGCTGAATGGGCCTCTTCCTTCTGGAGTTCCCTCCCCAGCCCCTGCAGCCCAGGAGTGAGGGACAGACAGGCTTCAGGCTCCTGTGTAGAATGTCCTCCACTTTTTCAGAGAACTAAAAGAAGGGATTCCCAACTCTGCCTCATGGGCCTGAATACTCCTCAGATCCCGAGCCATGCTGTCTTCAGCACTGGGGCCTGAACTCTCATCAGAGTCCCTGTTATACTGTCTATCTGTCTGTCTGTCTGTCTGTGGTTTAGGGGCCTGAACTCTCCTCAGAGTCCCTTGCTCCCAACCATGCTGTCTATCTATGGTCTTGGGGCCTCAACTCTCCTCAGAGCCCCACCATACTGCTGACTATAGGCCCATGATGTTAATACTCTAACAAATCTCCTACTCCAAAGGATAATCCACCTCAGTGTCTGCCTTGAATCCCAAGCCCCCCTCCCCCACAATCTTTGTGAGAGAAGCCAGGTGCTGCCTTGTAGGCAGCCAGTCGTCACACTGCAAGGAACACCTGCTCAGGGAAAATTAGGCCAATTGCTGAGGATGGAGACTATTAATCGCATCATTTGGCTCAGAAGGCAATATCAGAGGGGCCCCCGAAAGGAGCAAACGGAGTGGAATTTATCCGCATGCCTCTCAGTCATAATCAATACAATTAGTTTTTCATTAAATCACTTTGTCCCTGAACTTTAAAAGTTAATATCTAGGTATCAGAAAATAATGGCCTCTTTGTAAATGAAATTGGGGGATGGTGGATTTAGCATAGATAAGCAACCCAGAAAAACAAAATCAAAAGTCCCAGAAATAAAACACAGGCAAGCTGAAGAGGAGAGAGGACCTTTCAGCAAAACTCCTAAGGTCTAGCTCAAGGACAGAGGGCTGGCCTAGCACTCATGAGGCCCTGGGTTCCAGCCCCAACATCAATCAATCAATCAATAAATAAATAAATAAATAAATAAAAATTAAACCAAAATGAGGCAATGGCTCAGTGGGTAAAGCACTTGCAACTTTGTTGAGAATCTGAGTTCAGAACCCCAGGACCCACCAGATGCAATAGAATGTGTCTGTAATATCAGTGCTCCCATGGGGAGATGGTAAGCAGAGACTAGAGAATGCCTGGAAGTCCAGGGGCCAGCTAGCCTGCTGTCCGAAACTGCAAACAAGAGACCCTTTCTCAAATTAGGTGAAGGGCGAGGATCATAGCAGAGGCTGTCCTCTTGTTAGAGCAGTGATAAAGGCCCATTAAGAGAATAAGCTAGGTCGGGAGAGTAGACTCTCTGACCTATGTGGAGACCTAAGATTCCAGGTAAGTAGATCAGTTGCCTGGCCTCAGGAACCACCCCTAGGAAGGCAGGTTGACCTTAAGAGATGAGAGGAATGACTATTCCTTTGATAACATAATGTGATTTTCCTTCCAGAATCCTAGCCACTAACACAGTAGTGCACCAGGCCACAGCTGCGTAGCCTATGTTGGCCTGCTTTTCTGAATTCCTCAGAAACACATAACCTCTTCTTTTCTTCTTGTTTTCTTTTCTAAACATGCTTTTCCTAACACTCTGGGCTCCCCCAGCATTGTGGGTCTCCTTCCTTTTGCTCTAAAGCCCTCTCCCCGCCATGTGGCTGCTGGTTCACCGTGTGTCTGACCTCCATGCCGGCTTAAAACAACATGACCCTTTTATCCTTCTCTTCATTCTTTTCCTTTGGGCAGCTCCTGAGATTTATAGCTTGCCTGTCTTGAGGATTTTTCCTTTTAAATTCCAAAAAAATCATCCTTTAGCTTTTGTTTAAGCCCATTTTTAAATTATTTTTATTAGTGAGACTAAGAACCTCAGGAAAGGACCCTGATTTCTCCTATACAACCCTGACTTCCAGGCATGCACTGTGGTATACGTGTACCCCAACTCACACGAACAAGCACAAACATGTGCACACATTTGCAATCCCTCACACACAGAGTAGAAAAAAAGCCAGGCCTGATGGTGCACACCTGTAATCCCAGCCCTCAGGAGACTGAGGCAGGGGGCTTGTGAGTTCCAGGACAGCCTGTGCTCCACAGAATGACAACCCTGTTTCATCTCCCCCTAACCAATGTAAAAGCACATGGTACCTGCCCCAGTATGAGATTCTACTTAGAGAGACAAGGCATTCTCAAAGCTTATAGAAAGGCTGTTTCTTTGCAGCTCCACAAACTTACTGACCTTACCGTGCACTAATAGCTGAGAGAGGAGGAGAGATCTGGTTCTTGAAGTTCTCAAAATTCCTAGCTGCACCTGCAACCCAAAGTCACTGGCTCCCACTTTTGTCTAAGACAAACTTGAGTCACAAGTGAGGAGAGGAAGAGGCGTACTGGGTCTTTTGCCACACGTATCTGTCAGTGTTAGAGACTGACCCCCAACAGAACAAGATGACAGTGAGGGTCACACGTGTGGACCTTTACATTAGTCACTTATTCCCTTCAAGTAACATCTTAGGTAAAGATAGCATGAGAGGGGCCAGTGAGACGGTTCAGTGGGTAAAGATGCTTGATGGCAAGGTTGGACGACCTAAGTTTGATCCCTGGAACCCACATGTAGGAGAAAACAGACTCCCACAAGTTGTCCTCTGACCTCCAAATATGTGCTGTGTCATGAGTGTGCATGTATACACACACACACACACACACACACACAGCACATCCACACAAAAATAAATAAATGTTTAAAAAAATTTAAAGATATCAAGAGACAGGGCTCCCAAAGACACCTAAATGCCCTGGATCAACAGAACACATATGAAATTTTTTGAAAAGCAAAAATATAAACAAATACTCATGAAATAATCTGACCACTGAGGCAGGAGAGTTACAGTGAGTTTGAGGCCAGCTTGGTTGCCTAGTGAGTTCCAGGCCAGTCTAGGCCTGAAGTGAGAACCAGTCAAAAAATAAACAAATAAAAAACTCTGCTCAATAATTCAAGATGCCAAGCAAGACCCAGGATAAAATGACAGCTGCCAGGAGGCAAAGAAATGGAATTCTAACCCAGAACAGAATCCTCCTTCAGTTCTGTGAGTTTTAAATTCTTAGACCCAACATCTACTTTTTTATTCACATGCAAAAATATACATTATCATGGCTCAAATCACAATTCTAATTGCTCTTATAAATTGTACAATCCCTGGTGGTGTTGCACACCTATGATCCTAATACTCAGGAAGCTGAGACAGGCAAATCACTGAGAGTTTCCAGCCAACCTGGGTTACAGAATGAGACTCTGCCTCTAAAATAAACAAGGCCTAAGCATGTACCTAACCAGTAGAGCACTTACTCTATAGTGAGAGGCTGGGGACCTGACTCAGTGGTAGAGCACCTGCCTAGAATCCCCCAGTGAGGAAGAGCTGGGAGTGTGGCTCAGCAGTAGAGTATTTGCCTAGAATCTTTTAGACCAGTCTCTGAAGCTGTTGCCTATAAAAAGGCCATCAGGGCCAGGTGTGGTGGCATACATCTTTAATCCCAGCACTTGGGAGGCACAGGCAGAGGCAGGTGGATCTTTGCGAGTTCAAGGCCAGCCTGGTCTACATAGTGAGTTCCAGGCCAGCTGGGGCTACAGGGAGACCCTGCCTCAAAAAGATTTTAAACAAAAGATAAAAAAGGCCATCAAGTGGGGTTAACTCTGGGATAAAGTGTGGGAAGGAAATGTTTGGCTGACAGTTCAGAGGAAGCTCAGGAAGCAGCCCCTTTCAGAGCTCTCCAAACTCCTGCACACCAGCTCTCCCATCATCCCCTGTCCCCTTCTTTCCAGCCCATTCCTCTTCCTGAAACTCACTAAATAGCCTAGATATGAAGGCTACTATTTCCTGCTGCAGGCTGCCTGAATGTCCCATTATCAATGGGAAGCAATTTATTAGTTTAAAATGGCCAACTCATTTGTTTTCCCACGCTAGCTCTCTCACTCAAATAAGTCTGTGCCTTTGAAAAAAACTGTTTTCAAAGCCTCATACCCATTCCAACTTGAGAAATAAACCTGAGATCAGCCCAGGCAGCTCGACTTCATCCTCACACTCTAACAGCAAAAGGGCAGCTCAGAAAAGGGAAATGATTGCTTTAAGAATTCCCCCCAGAAACTTAATCCTAAAGGAGTCACCGGAGATGGAGTCCCGTATCAGCATATGGGGGTGCATGCAAACATACTCACACAATCCCCTGTAGGGTTCTGCTTAAGGGAAGGGGAGTAGAGAGCTTAGTGGGATGCTGAGGGTCCTATGTTCCCAAGCATCTTTGGAGATTTTAAGACATTGTCTCAGCCTGCAGCCCAGGCTGATGTGGAGAGCCATCTTGCCAGCCCCTTATTATACTTTTATATAATTATATTTTCAAAAAGTAAATTAGTAGCCAGGCATGCTCATGCATGACTCTAATCTAAGCCTGAGAGGCAGGAGGGTCAAGTGTTCAAGGCCAACATGGGCTACATGGTGAAACCCTGTCTCAAACAAAGTGATTTCTTTTAGAAGTTGGTATTTACTGCTCAGTTACACCATCTTCCACTCCTACCACAACCTGCCTTATTCAATGATGCTCCCACTTCATTCAAATGAAATAAAACCCAACATGTTCACAGTGCCCTCCAAGGCCTGAGGTGATCTGCTTTCCCACTGGCTCTCTTGCAATCTTCTCTCCTCCATCTCCCCATCCACTCACTCCCCCACCCCGTACAAAAATGTACAGAGAAAGTCAGCCTTTCCCCAGTGTGGCTCATGCAACTCCCAGAGTACAGAAGCATGAGACAGGCTGGGATGGAATGTTGTCTTCTGACCTCCACATGTGTGCTGTGGAATGTGCATACCCACACCAAAAAGATATAGATAGATGATAGATAGATAGATAGATAGATAGATAGATAGATAGATAGATGATAGATGATAAATGATAGATAGATGATAGGCATAATTCTAAGAAATTTAAAGTAGGAGACAAGAGGGGAGGGAAAGAGTAAGAGATGAGGGGGAAGGAGAGGGGAGAGGATAGAAAGGACGGGAGAAAGAAGAGGAAAAGGAAGGGAAGGGGGAGGGGGAGAACAGGAAGGAGGAGGAAGAGGAGAAAGAAACACCTGGTGCTGTGGTGTTGTCTCAGGCATACACCATTCTCTCTGCTTTTGAGTATGCCTGAGGATTCCTATGATAGAAATACCATCAGGGATGCTCACTTCACCATGCAATTCCAGCTGTACGTGTTTAGCCTAACAAATGAGAAGTGCGTACAAAGATTTATTAAGACAGTTATCATAGCCTTTTTTAAAATATGAGAACAAAAATTAGGAAGCCATTTATTAAAAGTGATTAGCAAAATAAATATTAAATTATTCCATTGAAAGTGGTGGTCAGATAAGAAAATGGGCTGGAAACACAAGTACATTTAGTATATGATAAGAGCAACATTCTCAAATAATATGCAGAGCAAGGATTCATAAATGATGTCAAGACAATTAAGCAGATATGTATATAAATTAAGAACAAAACTACAGAGCCATTGTTCCAGTTTCCCTTCATTTGCTGTGACAAAACATTCTGAAAATACCAACATGGGGAGGAAAGCATTTATTTGTCTTATGTCTCCCAGGTCACAGTTCATCACTAAGGGAGCCCAAGGTAGGAACTCAGAGCAGGAACTTGGAGGCAGGAGCTGAAGCACAGGACATGGAGGAACGCTGCTTACTGGCTTGCTCCCCTCGCCCCTGCTCAGCCTACTTTTTTATACAATACAGAACAACCTGCCCAGGGGTGGCACCACCACAGTGGGCTGGGCACAGACATGGCCACAGGCCAGTCCAATGGAGGAAATTCCTCAACTGAGATTCCCTCTACCCAGGTGTGTCATTGACAACTAAAGCTATCCAGCACAGCCATTAAGATGGATCAGTAGGTAAAGGCACTTGCTGCCAAGCCTGACTACCTGAGTTTGAGCACCTGTCTAGAATCCCCAGTGAGGGGCTGGGGGTGTGGCTCACTGGCAGAGCACTCACCTGGCCTTGTGTAAGACCTTGTATTTGATTCCCTAACCCACGCAAACAAAAACCTTACAGCAGTAACAAAAAAGAGAAACAGTTAAAGAAAGAACATGAGCAGACAGTTCCCAAGGCAGGAACTACAAACAGTTCTTACTCACATAAAGCCATGTTCAACCCAGATTGTAAGGAGAGAAAGGTAAAGGATAGGCACCTTAGTAAAACATGCTTCACCTGGAAGGCAGGTAAAGATCAAGACATCCGATCACACTTGGCACCATTGAAGCTGTGAGGGAAGAGTCTGTATCAGACACAGATGGAGGGAAGATGAAATAACCAAGACTCTTACAAATGCAATTTGGGAATCCATACCCAAATTAAAGAGCCATTCCAATGTATCAACTCCACATCTCAAAATGTATCCCACAAGCATAATTGCATACTTCTAAAATTATATAGAGGCTAGGCTGGTATTTTTTAGTGTTGCTTATGCATACACAAAAGATCAGAGAAATTCTCATGTAGCCCAGCTATCCTCAAACTTATATATGACCAAGGATGACCATGAATTCCTGATCCTCCTTCCTCTACCTCCCCAGTGCTGGAATCACAGGCATGCACAACCATACCCAGTTTATACAGTACTGCAGGTGGAATCCAGGGCTTCATGTATGCTGGGCAAGTGCTCACACTAAGCCAAATCCCCAGCCCCAGATATAATAATATTAAAAAATTCTGTTACTTTCATTGGCATTATTCTTGGCATCTTCATATATCTGGAATTATACACTAAAGTGATTACACATACAGAAATGTAATACCTGGGATTTACTTTAAAAAATAAGGAAGAAGGGGGCTAGAGATGGCTCAGTGGTTAGGAGCACTGGCTGCCCTTACAGAGGACCCAGGTTCAGTTCCTAGCTCCCACATGGTGACTAACAACAGTCTGTAACTCCAGTTCCAGGGAAATCTGACACTCTCTTCTGACATCCACAGGCACTGCACACACAGGTTCCCTTATGTACATGCATACAAAACATAACAAGTGTGAGGATCTGGGTTCAATCACCAGAAACCATGTGGAAAAGCTAGGCACAGTGCTGCATGCTTGTAATTCCAACACTGGGGTGATGAATATACAAGGATCCCTGGGGTTTGCTGGCCAGTAAGTTTAGCCAAATTAATGAACTCCAGGTTTAGTGAGATACCCTGACTCAAAATAATAAGGTGAGATGCCAGCAAGATGGCTAAGAGTATAAAGCAACTTGTTGCCAAGCCTGGTGACCTCAGCTTATCTCCTGGTAGAAGGAGATAACCAGTTCTTACAAGATATTCTCTGACCTCCACACATGTGTCATGGTATACATATATGTGCAAGCACACAAATACAACAAATAAATGTAACTTTTAAATTTCCGAAAAAATATAAATAAGCTAGGACCCAATTAAAAAATGAGCAAAAGATCTAACTAGAGGGTTCTCAAAGGAACAAAGATGGCTAAGGGTATGCAAATTAAAACCACCTTAAGGTTCACCTTACCCTAGTCAGACTGGCTAGGATCAAGGGAGCAAATGATACCAAATGCTGGCAAGGACATGGAGAAAGGGGCGTGCTCATTCACTACTGGTGGGATTGCAAACTCATGTAACCCCTATGGAAAACAGCATGGATAACTCTTAAAAAACTAAAAATGAACCTACCATATGACCCAGTTATACCACTCCTTGGCGTATACCTAAAGGATTCATCCTATTGTAGAGACACTTGTACATCCATGTTTGTTGCTGCTCTTTTCACAAAAGCTAAGAGATGGAAGCAACCTAAGTGCCCTTCAACTGACAAGTGGTTAATGAAAATGTGGTATATTTACACAATGGAGTTCTCTTCAGCAGTAAAGAAAAATGAAATAATGAAATTTTCAGGTAAATGGATAGATCTAGAAACTGTTATAATAAGTGAAGTAACGCAGACTCAGAAAAAAAAAAAGACATATGTGGGACTGGAGAAATGGCTCAGTGGTTAAGAACACTGTTCTTGCAGAGGACCTGGGTTCGAATCCCAGCACCCACATGGCAGCTAACAACTGTCCATAACTCCAGTTCCAGGGGATCCAACAATGTCTTCTATTGTCCACTGGCATTGCACGACACGGGTGCACTTACCTACATGCAGGCAATACATGCATATACATAAAATAAAAATAATAAAAATTTTTAAAAAGGCATATGTTCTCCCCCATTTGTGAATCCTAGCACCAAATCCTTATAAGTGAGTACATATCCTGATGCAGTTTCAGGGAACCAGGAATATGGAAGGGAAACAGGAGGTAAAGGGAAAGAAGGAACCTGAGAGAGAAGAATGGTAGAAAAAAGGTGTTGCTAAGTGTATTAGTTACTTTTCTGTTGCTGTGATGGAAACACTCATCAAAGCAATTTATAGAAGGAAGAGTTTATTTGAGCTTACAGTTCCAAGGGGCAAGAGTCCATCATGGTGGGGAGGCATGGAGGCAGAGGTGGCTGGAGGAGGAGCAGGAGCTAAGCTCTCACAGCTTTACATCTTCAAGCAGGCACAGGAGGCAAGAGAGCGACTGGAGATCCAGCAAGGCTTAGGAACTCTCTAAGCCCGCCCCCAGTGATGTGCTTCTGTTAGCATGGCCACACCTTCTAAGACCTCCCAAAACAGCGCCACCAACTGAGGACAAAACATCCAAATACTTGGAGCCTATGGGGGACATTCTCATTCAAACCATCACACTAAGTGAAAAATATGTAAAAGGGGGGCAGCTAAAGGGGGGGAAGGAGGGCTATATAAAGAACTATGGGAATAAAGGGTAAAGGGGGTAAAATTCTCTAGATACACAATTTTTTTTAAAAAGCCTTAAGTGCAGAAGGAACCCTACAGGGATGGAAGAAAGCCCTTCCAGAAGCAATACGATTGTTAAATGAAAATCCCAGTGCCAGAGGTGGGTTGCCTCCCTATGAGCTGTTGGCCTAGGGGCCCTAGAGGTCCACAAAACAATAAAGACCATTGCCAATACACTGCTTGAAGTGAGTGCAGGAAAGAGAGAAATCAAGCTTGGACTAAGCTGGAAACTCCCTGCCACTGGACAGGTGGCCTTCATGGTGCTAAAAGGTGATATGCAGATGACTAGGGGAGAATCATCCCCTATAATTCTGCTCAACTATGGACCCTGATTGTTGCACTATCAACATACCAAACAAGATTTTTCTGCTGGTGCAATACTGGAGGGTCTAGTGCATGAACAACCGGAAAATTTTCGATTGGATATAATGCCCACTCCTAGGGGTGGAACACACATCTGGTACTGTAGACCAGGCCAACCCCCTGTGGCAGGGGAAAATGTAGGCCCCAGTGGGAAGCCACTGCAATTGTTTTGTTAGGTGGATGTGATGCACCTGCTAAAGTGCGATCCAAGCATCTTTGTTTATTACCCACAGATTAAGTTATTATAGCAGCCACTGTTTAGATGTTCTTGCTTCTTGCTGTTTGTGTTTTTAAAGTAGATGGAATCCCACTGAAATGGGCCAACAGCCCATGGAAAATTGATGATGCAGAGACATGAAAGTTCAGTGTCTTGCCATAATGGGAGGAAGATCATCCCACACCTACGACCCCCTCCAAGGCTCAGGGACTTTTGCAGAAGAGGTTGGCAGAAAGAATATAAGAGTTGGGAGGGAGAAAATCTTCACCAGCAACACATCTGACAGAGGTTTAACATCCAGAATATATAACGAACTCAAAAAACAAAGAATCAAGAAAGGAAGTAACCCAATTAAAAGATAGGCTAAGGAGCTGAACAGAGAGTTCTCAAAAGAAGAAATAAAGATGGCTAAGAAGAACATTAAAGGGTGCCAAACATCATTAGTAATTAGGGAAATGCAAATTAAAACCACGTTAAGATTTCATCTTATCCCAGTCAGACTGGCTATGGTCAAGAGAACAAATGATACCAAATGTTAGAGAGGATGTGGGGAAAGTTAAAAAAAAAAAAAACAGAGGTAACCATATTACCAACAACCTACTGACAAATTATACATACAACTAGCTCAAGGAACATAATAAATGTCTAGTCAGGGTTTATCGGAGAACCTTTGCTCTTTGCCCAAGCTTTATTTATGTAGCTCATGGTAATTAAAAGTACCAGACTTGTAGAACTAAATTTCTTGGATGTTTTAACAGCCATACTCAGAGGCCTATACTAATCTGGTCAGAGGGACTTAAAGGACAGTTTTTTCTCCTTGCCCTCCAAGGTCAACTAAGTTCCAGGGGACTATGGAGCATCTCTCAAAATGTCCTATAACTGTAGTGAGTCATATGTTCTCTTGATCAAGGAGGCTGATGGACTTGAACCAGTCAACACAGAGGAAACATTTCCTCCATGCTTCCAAGTAAAGCCAGACATGATCCAACAGGACCTTTGATTTATCTTCATATAGATGGAACTGGTAAAAGAAAGGCGCTAGGGGCTCCTCCCAAGCCCATGTGACCTCTGAGGAACAGATCCTCAAATGACCTTAAGATAAAAAATAAATTGGTTAATCTGGGCCAACTGTATGGTCTTAAACACCCAAAAGGAAAGCATAACCAAAGATTAAAGTGATCAGTATAATTCTTTAAGAGTCCATGTGTATAGATAAAGGTTCATAACAAGAAACAATGCCAGACAGGAGATAGCTTCCTTTGAGTTACTGGCCAGGGTGACCCAAGAGACTCCCAGGTAATAACCCAGCATAGAAATGGGAAAATGAACAGGAGACCCCAATCTTATCTAAGGAATGTTGGCAACTGATTGCTGCTAGATGAAGAAGAGCTGATCTTCCTAAAACAAGGAACTCTAGATAGGCTGACTAGACTCAGCAGATGGACTAGCACTGGGTAATGGCTGGGGATACTGATAACACAGTGGATAGTAACAGGGATGACAGAGTATATGGGCTCCAGTGGGGCAGGAGGGAGGCTATGGGAGGGTGCCATTTGGAATGCGGGTATAAAGATGAATAAGATTGTTTGGGATGTTCTGTATGAAATACACACACACACACCAAAAAAAAAAAACAAAAAACAAAAAAAAAACATAAGAGCCAGAGGAAGGGGTGGAATGTTACCTGGAATCGTCCTCCAACCATTATGCCAACAAGCTATAGTCACACCTCCTTCCCACCCACAGTCGACCTTAGCTGCATGTGGGGGAGGGGCTAAGGATATATAAGACAAGAATGCCAGAAGGTACCTCTCTCACCCTTTTGTGTAGCTGTCAGGAAGTCACAGGATCTATATTTGAGTATGGACTTTCCAGTGCAGCTGTAAATGGAGGGGGGGATGCCCACTCTTCTGTAAATAAACACCCACCCTATGCTCTGTCACCAGGCCTAATAAACTAGTTGGGATTTTCAAAAAATAGGAAAAAAAGAGAACAGGGCTAATGGAAACCTTCATTATTCCACCAAAGTTTACCCCATGTTGGCAAATCTGTTAATTTTTTTTTTTTTTGAGACAGGATCTCTCTGTGACCTCAGCAGACCTGGAGCTTGCTGGTTGGACCAGGCTGACCTTGAGCTCACAGAGATCTGCCGGGCTTGGCCTCCCAAGTGCTGGGATTGAGGACATGTGTCATCATGCTCATCTTTAGTCTTTGATTTCTTATCCCTATTTTTCCAACCTTAAACTTCTTAAACTTCATTGTATATATACCTTTATGTAACCTGCTTCAAGTTATTTCTGGAAAAAATGTGTTAAAAATTACCTCTCTTTGGAATAATAAAAATATTCTTTAAAAAAATAAAAAGACAGATGCCTGGATCCAAAGTATATACCATCTCCAGCAATAGGGTCTTACTCTCAAGTTCTGGGAGGCAATCAAGGACTGTGGCAGGATCAGGAGCAATGGAGAACTGACCTGGAAGCCACCTCCCCTGAAGGCTAGCTTTCATAGCTTTGGAAAGCACTATGCAAGCTGATGAGGGGGAACATCAATTGATGGTCCAATCCTAGCTTCAAGACCTGAAAACCACATCCATGACCAGCATAGCAAATGATTTTGGTGCAGTGGTGGCACTTTTATCTTGGAAGTAATCAAGAGCTGTATAATTGGACTTAAATTCCATTCAGTGGGAGGAAACTTATGTCTTGTACTGTAAACCTAGCCAAATATACCTAGCTGGAGAGGTCATAGATCTTAGAGAAAACCCCAAGGCTCTCATATCCCAAGACAAATGTAATTTCTTAATATATGAAAAATATGCATCCTTAAATTTACAGATAAGTATCCTAGTCACCACCTATCAAAGTAGCTTCTTTTTCAACAGACAGAGATTATTACAGCGTTCCACCACTGGTCACACACAGAGATTCTCTGTGAATTGCCCAAGCCTAGGTGGCACATCCAAGATGCAACCTCTACACCTAAGACTCACAGAACATAGAACAAGGGATGAAGAGAACACTAATGCATCTTTCGATTCTCATCAATGAAGCTCCCCCAAGCAACAGAGGGTCAGGAACACAAAAGGCCACAAATGGCCGAAACACAGATAGTAAGAGTCTTCAGAATGTGGGTCCTTGGACAGGACTCCTATATTGAGGTCCACCTACCCAGAGCTCATGGACCATTGCAGAAGAGGGGCCAGAAAGATTGTAAGAGTCGGGGAGGAGGTGCATGACCATATGGAAATAGTCCTACAGGCTCCTGGGACTCTTCTCATACAAACCTACAGCAATGATATCAATATGTACAAAACCCATGCAAACTTAGACAGACAAAAACCCAGCACAGAACTGTGGAAATGAACAGCAAGCTCCAACCATACTTGAAGAATTGGCAGCTGAATACTGCTGGGTGAGGAAGAGCTGATCTTCTTAAAGGGAGAGACTCTAGATAGGCTGACTAAACTCTGATGAATGAACTTGCACTGAGGGACATCTCATCTCAGGACACTAACTTTACATAATAGGCCTTAAACAAATGACAGAATGTATGAACTCCCATGGGGGTGGGCTATGGGAGGGTGCCAAAGGGGAAGGAGGAAAGGGTATGAAGATGATTGTGTATATGAAATACACAAAAAATTCAATAAAAATTATATATATATATATAAAATCATCAAAGCAGTTACTGCTGAAAAACAAGGTTGGGGTAATTACTTTTATTTCTCAACTATTCTAGAAGGAGACTGTATTCTTTAGTTTTTTTATTTTCCTTTTGAGACAGGATCTCCCTGTAGCCCCAACTGGCCTAGAACTGGTTGTGTAGACCAAGCTGGCCTCAGTCTCAAAGAGATTCACCTGCCTCTGTCTCCAGAGTGCTGAGACTAAAGGTGTGTGCCCCAGGCCTGACTTTTGAGAGCCTGCATTCTTAAGGTACTAAAGTACTCTGTGTGTGTGTGTGTGTGTATGTGTGTGTGTGTGTGTGTTTATGTGTGTGTGTGTGTGTATGAGTGCCTGTGGAGGCCAGAAGAGAGTGTCAGATATCCTGGAGCTGGAGTTACAGGCAGTTGGTGGTTGTGAGCCACCCAGCTTGGGTGCTAGGAACTGAACCAGGTTCTCTGCAAGAGTAGCAAGTACTCTTGAATCATCTCTCCATCCCCAGGGACCTGTATCCTTAAGCCACTTGGGGGGTGGAGGTTATTTTAGTGAAAGCAAAACTCTAGAAATAATTTATCAAGGAGCTTATCTCAACCATCAAACAGATGTCAAAACCACTGACTTCCAACTCCCTGGCACACTCAGCCTGCTTCACCCAACTCCATACATTTTTGGCCTACAGACCACCCACCAATTACAAAGAGACCAGGCTAGGGTTAGGGCATGATGCCGAGTGAGCTCTGGCCTTGTGATGGGGTCAGGTGAGGAAGAGACAAGACACAATGAGAGCAGGAAGGGAGGGCTCTCATAACCACAGTCCTATCAACCCGGGCAGAGTCAGGAGAGGACACTCATTTTGCACTGGAAATGTGCATGATCCTCTAAGAGAGATGATAATTGGATTCAATATTATAAGGTGATGAATGTGTTTACAATGTCAATGATAGAAGAGCTGACCCTATTTGTTAATTGCCCTCTCTTGACCATCCAGCACTAAAAACAGTCCCCAATCACTAGCCTGGGTCCTTCAGTGCAGAGCTGCACCAAGCTTGCCTTCTTTCCACTTCATGTTTGTGAACTTTTAGCAACTACCATAACAGTCTTGCTCCATTCTCAGACACCTGCAATCATTTGAGGGAATTCAATCCTTAAACAAAGTGCTTTGTAAAGTTTGCCACCATTCTATAGAAGAAAATTCACCCACAGGGCTGGAGAGATAGCTTAAAATGAAGAACGAATCACTGTTCTTCCAGAGGACCCAAGTTTAGCTCTCAACATCCACATCAAGCAGCTTACAACCACCTGTAACTCCAGCTCTAGGGGATCTGATGCCCTCTTCTGGTCTCTGTATGCATTGCACTCATGTGTGTGCGCATGCACACGCACGCACACATGCACACACACTCAATTAAAAAATAATGAAAATTAATCTTAAAAGCAAAGAGATAAGTGCAGCGGCACATACCTTTAACACCATCATTTGGGAGGCAAAGGCAGGTGAATCTTTGTGAGTTTGTGGTCAGCCTAGCCTACATAGCAAGTTCCAAGCCAGGATGGCATACTGAGAAACAATCCCCCTAAGAATGCACTGTGAACCTTGCATCCATGCAACATGGCTCCCACCCTAAAGTGTATCTGTGCACATGTTCACATGGGTAAGCATGATTGTGTGTGTGCATCTGTGTAGAAGTACCGTGTCTCTCTCCATCATTCTCCACCTTGTTTTGAGAAACAGAGACTCTCGCTGAACATGGAACTCACTGATTCAGCAAAGCGGGCTGGCCAGCAAGCCCCAGGGATCCACACATTCCTCCTCCCCAGCACTGAGATTATAGGAGTGTCAATATACCTAATTTATTTTCATGTGTTATTTTGGTTACTGTTCTGTGGCTAGGATAAAATTCTCTCATAAAAATAACTTAAGGAAGGAAAGTTTCTGTGGCTTACAGTTTGAGGACACAGTCCATCAGGGTGGAAAGGCATGGTGGCAGGAGAGTGAGGCAGCTGTTCCCATTGCATCCACAGTCAGGAAATGAGAGAAATGAATGCTGGTGCTCAGCCCACTTTCTCCTTTTTATACTTAAGTCCAGAATCACAGTCTAAGGAGTGATCCTTCCCACATTTGGGATGGGTCTTCCCTGTCAATTAATGCAATGAAGGTAATCGCCCATAGGAGTGCACAGGGGTCCTCCTCCCAAGTGATTCTAGAGTCTTGTCAACTTGACAGCTAACACTATCACAAGTATTTAGTACCATCCTGGCCATGTAGGAGAGGTGGCAGAGAAAGAGAGGGGTTAATGGGTACAGGAGTGTGGCTAGAGAAGAGGAAGAGGGTCTCATGTTCCACAGCAACAGTAAGAAAACTGAGATTGACAAAATATTCAAAATAGCTAGCAGAGAGCACTGTGCTGCTTCTCAGCACATAAAAAATAATGCTCAATCAGACTGTTAAACAGGAGAGTGGTTCAGTGGTAGAACTCCTGCCTAGATTTCCCCAGTGAGTGGTTGGGGGTATGACTCAGTGATAGTCTATCTAGAATCCCCCAGTACAGAGCTGGAAGTCTAGCTCAGTGGTGATTTATCGCCCACCCTGTACTCCATAAACATGTACAAGTAAATGTGTCTATTAAAAATAAAGTCACTGGGCATGGTGACTCATGCCTTTAATCGCAGCACTTGGAAGGCAGAGGCAGGTAGAGCTCTGTGAGATCCAGGTCAGCCTGGTCTACATAACTAGTTTCAAACCAGCTGGGGTTACAGGCAACAGGAAGACTCAGTCTTGAAAATAAATGAACAAAAGAGAAAAAAAAGGGAGGGGGAGGGAGGGAGGGAGGGAGGGAGGGAGGGGGAGATCAGTGAGCACAGACTTGTGATCCCAGATACATAGGAGGCTGAGACAGAGGGATCACAAGTTCAAGGTCAGTCTATACAACTTAATTAGTACCTGCCAATTAATGGGAAAAAATGCCTGGGGATGTAATTCAGGGGTAGAGTACCTATCTAGTATCCCAGTGAAGGGCTGGGGGAATGGCTCATCAATAGAACATTTGCCTAGAATCCCACAGTAACAGGCTGGAAGCATGGCTCAGTGGTAGAGCACCTGCCTAGAATCCTCCAGTGATGGGCTGGGGGGCATGGCTCATCAATAGAACATTTGCATAGAATCCCATAGTGATAGGCTGGAGGTATGGCTCAGTGGTAGAATCCCCCAGTGAGGGGCCAGGGGTGTGGTTCAGTGATAGAGCACCTTCCTGGAACTCCCAGTGAGGGACTAGGAGCATGACTCAGTGGTAGAGTTCCTGCCTAGATTTCTCCAGTGAGTGGCTGGAGGTGTGGCTCAGTAATAGAGTCTGCCTAGATTCTTCCATTGGAGCACTAGAAGTACATCTTAGTGGTAGAGCACTTCTCTATAATCCCTCAGTGAGGTACTAGGGGGGGGTAGCTCAGTAGTAGAGCACCTACCTAGAATCCCCTAGTGAGGGGCTAGGGATGTGACTTAGTGGTAGGGAACCTGCCTAGAATCCCCCAGTGAGGGGCTGGGGATGTGGCTCGGTAGTAAAGCTCTAGCCTAGAGTCCCCCGTGAGACATAAAGAGGACAGCTCAGCATTAGAGCCTTTGCCTAGCATGCAAGGGGCCTTGGGTTTCACTCCCAGTACTGTGTACTGCAGTGAGAAGACAGAAAGGGAAGGAGGCAAGGTGTGAAGAAGAGAGGTCTGACCAACGAGATAATAAAGGACAGAGCTAGGAAATTCCCAAGACAACATCTTTACACAGCCTACCTTCAGGCTTTCTCCAACACAGATAAGACATCATGAAACAGTGGCTCGCCCAGCATTGAGTCACTTGGCATCTGCTTTCTGTCCTCCCATTTGTCTTTTTCCTTTCCTTCATTCTTGCTTCTCTGGGGGTTGCACCTGCCCAGAGTTCTCAGCCCTCAAGCCTGATTCAGGATCAGCCTGCTAGAGCCACAAGCCTCGGATGCTACGAATCCTACTTCCCTCCTGACCAGAGGCTTTGAGCCTGGATCTTTGCAGCACATACTGAAAGTCCCAGATCATGATACATTGAACCCATGTAAACCCACAACCACCTGTATGAAATCTTCTCACTTTACTATTGTGATTTTCACTTTGAAAAGAGGAAACAAAAGCAAATGCACACCCAAGCAAAGCTCAGTATCTTCCTCCCTGATGTCCCTGCTTTCCAGATAGAACTATCATTCCAAATTTGGTGTTTATTATTCCCATTCATGCATTGAAAAATATATATTTCAAAAAATATTTATATCATATCCTAAAATATTTCAACATAAGAGTCTGTAAAAGAGAATCTAATAATAAAAGGGTGTTTATCTAACCCAGTTTTATGAAAGCTATAATTATACCATATTTCCTTCAAATCTTACTTAAATGGCTTCATGGAAGCTTAATTTATATGGCATAGTTGAGGGCCACTGACAGAGAACTTCTTATTTTATTCTTCTTCTAGCCCAGTAATAACCAATATTATAATTTCAGATCTTATTATTGCTGCAGGAGCATTTTAAATATTTATTTTAAATTAGTGTTATGTGTAAATGTGTGCATATATAGCAGATACATACACAAAGATCCCTCAACTCTCACCAGTGAAGTTTCCTTACACAACAGAGTGCAAGGCCACAAATGACCACGTTTTAAAGAATTAGAGATGTCACAGTGTGTCCTTGGATAGGACTCCTATATTAAAACTCTCTCACCCATGGCTCAGACACCATTGTGGAAGAGGGGGCAAGAGCCAGGGCTGGTTCATGAACATAGAGAAGCAAAGGCTTTCAAGCACTGGAAGCTGGCACATGTGAACTTGTGGGAATGGTGGCATTGAGCACAGGATGCATGCCAACTCAATCAGGCAAGGACCCATAATGGAGTGAGGGAAATTCATGGGGGGGGTCATCCCTAGTCTGGGAACTATTGGAGACTGATTACTACCAGGTAAGGAAGAGTAGACCTTGCAATCTCTAGATGAATTTGCACCAAAGGATATCTGGATACAAATGCTTGACTGGATAGAACCTAACATGTATGGTGGAATACATGAGGTCCAGTGCAGGGGGTGGGGTGGGTAATGTATGGGAGAGGGAGGTCTAAATTTGTTGTATGAAAAGTACAAAAGCTCAATAAAAGATAAAACAAAAAAATATTTATTTTTAATTTATATTTATGTGTAGGTGTTTATATGTGTACACAAGTGCAGTGCCTACAGAGCTCAGAAGAGGGTGTTGGATTCCTTAGAACTGGTGTTATAGGTGGTAGGTGGTTGTAAGCTTCCTGACATGGATGGATGCTGGGTATAGAACTCGGGTCCTCTGCAAGAGCAGCAAGCACTCTTAACCACTGTGCTATCTCTCTAGTCCCCACAAATACTTTAAATATTGTTGTTTGAGTTTGAAATGCCCTACAAAAGCTCATGTGTTTGAACTTAGTGCCCAGTTATTGATGTTTTGGAAGGTTGTGGAACCTTTAGGAGGTGGAGTCTTACTGGAGAAAGTAAGCCACTGTGAGGTGGACCATGAGGGCTACAGTCCAATATCCATTCCAGCCAAACCTCATTTCCCTATTTCTATAGAAAGATTATTTCTCTATTTATTTATTTATTGTTATGTGTATGAGTGTTTTGCCTGCGAGTAAGTGCACTTGTATGTATGCAAAGCCCATGGAAGCAAAAGGAGGGTGTTGGGTCCCCTGGAACTGGAGTTATGGATGGCTGTTAGCCACCATGTGGGTACTAGAAACCAAATCCGGGTCCTCCGCAAGAGCAGCCAGTGTTTTTAACCATTCAGACATTTCTCCAGCCCCAAACTCTCTCTATTTCTGACCCACCAATGTGACCAGCTGCCTCGTGCAACTTCCACAGCTGCAAACTACTTCCACCATAGGCTTTTCCTATCAAGATGTACTGTATCCCCAAACTGGGAGCCAGAATAAGCCCTTCCTCCCTTCTGTTCTGTCGGGCACTCTGTCACAGCAATGAGGAAAGTAGATAATACACATATATATTTTTATGTACAAATACACATACATATACTATACATATATATGTATATACTAACTATAATTAGTTATGTATACATATAGTAATAAATTCTACATAACAGGCTTTTTATTTTATTCATTATGTGTTTTTTGTGTGTATATGTGTGTGGGCACACATGGCACAGCACACATATAGAAGCCAGAATAACAGGCTTTTTATTTTATTCATTGTGTGTTTTTTGTGTGTATATGTGTGTGGGCACACATGGCACAGCACACATATAGAAGCCAGAAGACAACTTTACTGAGTTGGTTTTCTTTCCCCATTTCATGGTCATTGGATTTGCATGGCAAGCACCTTTACTCATTGACCCGTCTCACTAGCAGTGTAATACTGAGATACACACACACACACACACACACACACACACAGTTACTTGTGTATACATGTACATGCACTAGGATTTTTTTTAAATTTTGATTGTTGTGAGCTACCATGTGGGTGCTGGGAACCGAACCTGGGTCCTCCACAAGAGCAGCAAGTGCTCTTAACCTTTGAGCCATCCCACATATACACTAATTTGTTGCTCCGTGGTCAGTTGCTTGGTATATGAGTTGCTAACTTTAAACAGCAAAATTAGCAGTAAAACAGCTCTTGACTATGGACTTGATGTGACTATGTGACTAGCTGCTTGGGTTCCTGCCTTGACTTCCCTCAGTGATGGACTGTAACCTGGAATTGTAAGCTAAAATAAACCCTTCCTCCCCTAAATTGCTTTTGTCAGAATATTTTATCACAACAACAGAAATAAAACTGGAATGGTGTGCATCAGAAATGTTCATAATTTCAAGGAACTTCCCCACAATGCCCTATCTGGGGTGAATAGATGTTAGCTTGTGTCTTCCCCAGGAGAAATCAATGCAACACCACTATACCAGGAAGGGAAGATTTAAAAAGATGAATTATCATAGCATTCTGATACTGAAGGTGATTGTGGGCAGTTAGTAGTAACTTTTTAAATGTCTCTAGGCATCTGACTTGTTAGAACAACAAAGTGTTCTTAGAAATAAAAACAAAACAATGAACTGAAGGCAACTTTTGTGTTCCTGTGACAAAATACATGACCAAAATAAGTGTAGAAAAGCTTAATTTGGCTCAGGGTTTCAGAGAGATTTCTGCTCATCATGGTGTGGAAGGTACAGCAGTTGCAGCCTGACACCAAGACTACTCAGTTAGTGGCGAACAGGAAGCAGGGAGGGCTGAACCAGCCTACAACTTTCAAAGTCCTGCCCCTAGTGACCTCCTTCATCCAGCTAGGCTCCACCTCCTTAAGGCTGCACAGTCTTTGAAACAGCACCACCTGCTGGGGGAGAAGCTTAAAAACATGAGCCTGGGGGAAATTTCAAATTCAAAACATGGCAGATCACAGGACCACACTCCTACATTCTAATTCCCATTTCCCTGACACATTCTGAAATCTTACTTTTGAAAACCCAAAGCTTTTCTTCTTGAATGGGATTCCTCTGAGAATTCTTTTCTTCCACTGTGTATCCATTAATTCAGCTATGAGGACCAAACCAATCACAGAGGCTGACTATCTAGGGGCTGTGGAGGTGTGAATTTTAGCCCAGGCTGAGAAGTGAGTTAGCTAATCTTCAAACAGGATGGCAGCCATCCCAGTCAAACAATATGAAAAGCAATTTGTTTAGGGGGAAGAAAAGCCATTTCAAAATGAAAATTGGTTTCACGACAATACGCCTGATAAAAACAGCCCATAAAAGAGCTGTTGGCAGGCCCATCTTCCCCGGTGCATGGGCCCTGGTAATCTCACTCATTACCCTTTCTATCAAGCATGTCAGTATAATGGAAAAAGAGGTTTTCCCCATGGAAAATTAAGTTAGGACTTTTTGTACCTATGAAGCAGCGAAGTAAAACTGTTCACACATTCTATGAAAAAGATAGAAAACACGAAACAACCTCTGATCACTACAGGCTTTCTACCTGAATACACAGCAAAGGTTCAATGCCACTATCCATCGTTCAACCTCAAAAGCCCTTGCTCAACCCCTCCTTGTCTTATCGATGACAGCTCAACACCCAGAGTGACGCACACCTAAGGCATCGCACCTGTGTTTGGCTTCAGTGTCAGATCCCTTTCCAACTTCCACTTGTGCATGAACTCAACAAGCCTTTGTAGCATGGTTACCCAACAACTTAGTTACAGGGACTACATTCAAGGATCTTAGGAAACTGGTCCGTGTCCACCATCTATGCATCTCTAAGCTCTGGTCTTTGCTCCCATAGTGTTCTAATTTCATTTCTGTTGCTGTGGTAAAATACCCTAACATAAGAAACTTAGTAGAGAAAGCATTTATGTTAGCCCACAATTCTGAGTCAGAGTCCATCAAGGAAGGAACTAAAACAGCTAACCACATACATCCACAGTCAGGATCAGACAGAAATGAATGTGTGTGGGCTCATTAGCTTGCTTTCTTGTGCCCAGCTCAATTTCTCCACTCTTACACAGTTCAGGACTCTATGCCTAGGGAATGATGCCACCCACAGAGGGTTGGGTCTTTCCACATCAATCAATTTAATCAAGACAATCCACAGACATCCCCACAGGCCAACCCAAACAAGACACTCCTTCCTTGAGAGTCTTCCCAGGTTACTGTAGGTTGTACCGTGTTGACAGTTAAGCTAACCACTATAGATGCTTTAATAGTGACACCAGCTGTAATGAGGCTCCCATCCTCATTACTCTACAAATGACAAGCTTTTAATTCTTCAAAACAAACAGCCAGGATTGGGGTGAGGCTCAACTGGTACAGTGCTCACTGTACAAGCATGAGGATCTGAGTTCCATCATTAGAACCCATGTTTTAAAAAAAAAAAAAAAAAAAAAAAAAAAAAAAAAACAGGCATACTGGCAGGGGCTTGTAATTCCAATGCTGGGAGGCAGAAACAAGTGGATCCCTGGGACTCATTAGTCAGCCAGCCTAATTAGTGAGTTCATTACAAATGAGTCTCAAAAAACAAGGTGGACAGTGCCTTAGGCTTGACAGCCAAGGTTGTCTCCTGGTCTCCATGCATATCTGCCCACACAAAGATGCACATCCAATCTCAGGTCTCCTGCTAAGGTTTTCTCAGGAAGGAAAAGGAAAAGACTCTCCTAATCCTCTGTAATCCTGTCAGAATATTCCACCAGAATGAGGGAGAAAGCACGTTCGGGAGTGACTGGATGCTTCTGTCAACTCTGCAGGAAGCCCTGCTAGAAGGAAATCTGTGTGTATTTTCCCTCCATTTATCAACGAAAAACAGACAATGGGATACGTGCCCTTGGGAGTTACTTTCAAGCGTGGGTAGGTGGGATCAGCTACATGTACAGAGTTGTATGTACAGAGCTGGGGCTGAGGGTACCAAATGCCAACAACCTCTGCATTATGACACACATTTTAATGAAATGCTATTTCTTGACTGTTCTGTGGGTATCATTTCCTGCCTAGAATCACTCAGTGAGGGGCTAGGGTCAGTGTTAAAGCACCTGCCAAGAATCCCCCAGTGAGGGACTGGGGGTGTGGCTCAGTGGTGGAGAACCTGCCTAGAATCCTCCAGTGAGGGGATGGTATGTGGTTCAGTGGAAGAGCACTTTCCTAGAATACCCCAGTGAGAAGCTGGAGGTGAGGCTCAAATGGGACAGGGGAGGGGGTAGGAAATGGATGTGGACTGCAGCTCTGCATAGAAACCAACCTGAATAGAAATAGAGATGGAATCAGAATTGTCGGTGAAAAGTAACCTGGGCTGGGGAACGGCTCCTGCATAGATCCTTAGTGTGTTCAGGCCGTGAAGGAGCCAAAAGAACGGGAATGCCTAATTGAATCGAGCCTTTTTACCTATCAGTTGTCTGCTGGTGGGCAAGTTTTTTGTGCCTCAGTTTCTTCATTTCTATAATGGGAATATTACATCAGCCTGGTAGGGAGTAAGGACTCAGTGAACAACAGATACTAGCCAAGAGCCAGGCATGGCACTCCACACTGATAGTCCCAACACTTGGGAGGTGGCAGCAGAAATGTCAGAAGTTCAAAGTGGGTATGATGATTATTCTCAACTATCATTTTCATGAGATCTGGAATCAGGTGGAAGGTAGGCTTCTCAGCATGCCTGTGGGGAATTATTTTTTGATCAGGTTAATTGATATAGGAAGATCTGTCCACTGTGGGTGACACTGTTCCCAGGATAGGATCCTTGACTGTATTAAAAAGGGAAAATCAGCTGACAAGTGTCTCTCTCTCTCTTCTCTCTCTTTCTCTCTCTCTCTCTCTCTCTCTCTCTCTCTCTCTCTCTCTCTCTCTCTCTCCTTCCTGAGTACAGTTTCAATGTGAACAGTCAGTTCTGCTCATGCCACCATGTTTTCCCAGCCTGCCATGTCTTCCCCACCATGATGGACTGTGTCCTCCTGGAACTGTGAGCAAAAATTAACCCTTCCTCTTTTAAGTTGCTTTTTTCAGGTATTTTATCTCAGGAACAAAAAAGTAACTAAGTCAGCCTTGACCACATAGTGAATTTCAGGTCAACCTAAGGGGTATGAAACCCTGTCTCAAAAAAATTAAATAAATAAATATACATTAGCTGATACAATGATACAGATGATGTTGATCATGATGGTGATGATGATAATCTTGATGGTGGTGATGGTTAGATGACGATGATGTTGCTCATGATGATTGTGATGATGATAGTTTAGATGATGATGATGGTGACGATGATAATGAAGATGTTGGTAGTGATGACAGTGGGGATATCATTATCATGATAATGGTGATAATGTTGATGATGGTGGTGATGGTAGGATGCAGCTAATGAGTGTGATGATAGTGGTGGTGGTGGTGATAAGGGTAATGATGACGGTTTTAATGATGTTGGTGATGATCATAGTGATGATAGTGGGGATAGAGATGATGGTGAGGATGTTTTAAATGTTTGTGATGATAATGGTGGGGATGATGGGGATGTTAGTGATGGTCTTAATGTTGATGGCGGAGGTAACAATAGTGGTGCTGATGGTGATGGTTTTATGTTAGTGATGATGATGGTGAGGATGATGATAATGGTGGTGGTAGTGACAGTAAGGATGATGGTGAAGATGATGAGGATGATGGAGAGGGTTTTGATGTTGTAATGATGATGGTGGGAATGATGGTGATGTGGTGGTGGTCTTAATGTTGGTGATGGTCATGGTGATGATAATGGTGGTAGTGTTGATGGTTATGATTTTGATGATGATGATGATGATAGTGGAGATTATGGTGTTAACAATATAATAATGATATTGTTGGTGATAATATAATAGTGCTGGTGGTGATAAAAAACAATGATGATAGTGACAATATTGTGAAGCTAATAGTCTCAGTGAAAGAAAATTAGGCACTACCTACTAAGCAGACCATACACAATACACACCTTCATCCCATACTGCCTTCTAGTCCTTAATGTTTTCTACCTGGACTCTGCATCACTGCCTGTCAGACCCTGTGTACAAAGCTTACTAGGACTGCTGTAACAGTTCTTTAGTTTCTTGTTGCCAAGTATTTCACCGCAACAAAAGTAGTAATGAATATAGTACTCCATCAGCATCCAGTGACCAGGGGCAGTTTCGACATGACTTTGGCATAAGACTTCTGTGTGGATATCAGGCTGTACCCTGCTCTAAATCACTCTGTGATTTATATGGATCAGGATCTATCTGGATGTGCCTTACCCTGAGTAACTCCATTGTTTCTACATTTCTCTCTCTCTCTCTCTCTCTCTCTCTCTCTCTCTCTCTCTCTCTCTCTCTCTCTCTCCATAGTGGGTAAGCACATCACAGTGTGTGTGGATATCCAAAGACGATTTGTAGGAATTTATTCTCTCCTTCCACCATGAGGGTCTCAGAGATCAAACTCAGGTCATCAGGCTTGGCAGCAAGTGCCTTTACCCATGGAGCCATTTCATTGTCCCAAATGACTCCATTTCATAAAGCACTGACTTGCTGCATTTTTATTGTGAACACTGAGACAGAATGACTCGGCACCTTGTTTGTATAAGTAAAAGCCACCATCTGTCTAGTGCCAACCATGAGGCATAGACTGATAAATAACTACTTTATGAAAACAAAATATCTCTACCTATACACTTACCAGTTTAAGCTAGGAACATATGGAGCATGTCAAAAACACCAGAAAAGCCAGGCTGCGAAATTATCAAACACACCAGACCCCCGCACCTGTGTCACATAACACTGTGACCTAACACTGAGATGCAGTGGTATCTACTGGATCCGCCATCTATCATCAGTCCATTCTGGACATGTGTGATGGAACAGACAAGCAATGAACTCCCAAAGTTATCCACAGGCCTTTAGCTCAGCACAATCCCCTTGCTTGACATAGCCCAGTGGAGCTTCCATTCACCAGGACCCAGTGGTGTGTGTCAAACCAGTTCTTCACCTGGAATGAGCTCCAGTGATGGGGTTCATTACATGAATGTTTTATCTGACCACCTGCAGGGGTTCTTTGCATCTTTACCAGTTCTATGCTATAACCTTCAGTAAGCCACTTGGAATTCTGTAGTCTTTTAACCCTTGCTCATACATATATATGCATACATTTATATCACCATCATCACCATAAACATCACCAATTATCATCAGCAACATTAAAACCACCATCATTACTACCATCATCATTACCATTGCAATCATCATCACTATCTTTACCAATATCAATATTGCCACCATCTTCATGATCATCTTTATCCCCACCATCATTACCATCACGACCATCATCACCAACATTAAAACCACCATCACTACTACCATTACCACCTTCATAATTACCATCATCACCATCACCACCACAACCACCATCATCATCACCATCACCACTTAAAATATAAATAATTATATATGGTGTAGGAATTGTAATATGTGACCTGAGAATTAATATTACTAAGACTGAAATAAAAAGCTAAGAATGCCAGGCATGGTGGCACACGCCTTTAATCCCAGCACTTGGGAGGCAAAGGCAAGAAGAGTTCGAGGCCAGTCTGTTCAAGGTGGGTAAACCTAAAATCTCCAGAACTTGGAAGATGAAACAGGAGGATTATAAAATCTCAAGACCAGCCTGAGATCAGAATGAGACCCTGTCTCAAAAAATAAAATTAAAAATTGTTGGGGAAGGACTGGAGAGACAGCTCAGGGGTTAAGAGCAGTGGTGGTATTGATGTTCAGTGGTGCTTAGATGTTCAATTCCCAGCACCCACATAGCAGTTAACAACTGTCCATAACTCCAGTTCCAGGAGATCTGACCCCCTGTTCTGTCCTCCTCAGGCATTGTACAACATGGGTGCACTTACATACATGCAGGCAATATGCTCATACATATAAAATAAAAATAATAAATAAAATAATTTAA
>NW_008343202.1:37550-68976 GCF_000622305.1 Nannospalax galili
GAGAGAGAGAGAGAGAGAGAGAGAGAGAGAGAGAGAGAGAGAGAGAGAGAGAGGAGAGAGAGAGATCCCTAAAAGCCAGCATGTACTCAATAGATTTTATTGAGCCTTTTTCATTTTAAGAACAAATAATGAGAAATTGGCTTAGTTTCCCATATCTGGCCTTTCCAGGTGTCCCCTGACCCCTGCCCAATGTGTATTAGCCTTTAAATATGTTGGGAAAAAAATAGGAAGTGTGGTATTTAGCTCCATTTCTTTTTCTTTTTCTTCCTTTCTTTTTGAGACAGGGTGTTTTTACAGCCCCAGCTGGCCTTGAACTCACAAAGATCTGCCTGCCTTTGCCTCCCAAGTGCTGGGATTAAAGGCAAGTACCACCATACCTTAGCTCCATTTCTATATGACAGCTTTTGCTGAAAGGTAAGTAGCATGCACAATAATAAAGTATGAGATGAGCCTGTGACTCACTAAGAGGCTGTAATCAGACTATTACAATGTTAATACGTTGTGCTCTTCAGTGAGTATTGTGGTGGTCTGATCCCCACTCCTTTACTAGATTTTATTACCAACTCATGAACTACCTATAGTAGTGTTAAGGTGTGTATGATATGTATCACCTTCTGCTAGTGGAAATCAAGTTTATGGAGGCTAGTATTCTATTTTTTGTGTTTGTTTGGTCTTTGGTGGTTATTCTTCTATTACTGTTGTCTGCTGTTCTGAAGAGAATCAGTAAGTCTGTGTAAGGCTGAGTGTGGTGGTACATGCCTTTACTCTCAGCTGGGGCAACAGAGTGAGAAAAAAATCCCCCCAAATGTCTGCGTGATTTATCAAGAAACAGAAAGGTTGGAGGTTGGGGACTGGAGAATTGGCCTAGTGGTTAAGAGTACTGACTGCTGAGACTGGAGAGATGGCTCAGCGGTTAAGAACACTGACTGTTCTTGCAGAAGTCCTGGGTTCAAATCCCAGCACCCACATGGCAGCTAACAACTGTCCATAACTTCAGTTCCAGGGGATCCGACAATCTCTTCTGTCCTCCACAGGCATTGCACGACATGGGTGCACTTACCTACATGCAGGCAATACATGCATACATATAAAATAAAAATAATAAATAAATTATTTTAAAAAGACTTGATATTAAAGCAAAATAAAAAATAATTTAAAAATTGATGGAGAGATGGCTTAGTGGGGACAGTGCTTGCCTTGCAAGCAGGAGAACCAGAGTTTGACTCCAAGAACCCACATTTTAAAGATAGCCAGGTATAGGGCACATTCTTATAATTGCAGTGCCAGAGAGGTAGAAAAAAGGAGGATCCAGTTTGCTCACTGGCCAGTCAGTCTAGCCTACTTGGTGAGTTACCGGCCAGAAAGAGACTGGCTCAAAGAACAAGGTAATCGGTGCCTGAGGAAGGACAGCTACACACATGTGTACACACATATACACACACATGAACATGCACATGAATGCACACACACATGCACATACATTACAAAGAGATTGAAATAAGACGACCAAGTGAGATTGGTGCATTAAAGTGGACAAAATGAATGCAGCTTTTGAATTTATTATTGAGAAATTCTGACAATGTGGAAAACACAAATATGCCTATGTTTCTGACATAGCTCGCTGATGACTGACAGGCTGGAACCTCTTAGGAACCGTAGACACCACACTGCCGAAGCCCAGACACAAAGACAACATTGAGAAGCCCATGATTAGTTCTTAAAAGCAGAAACATAAAACTCTACTTAGAGGCTAGCAAGATGGCTCCAGGAGGGAAAGGTGCTTTGCCACCAAGCCTGATGACCCAAGTTTGATCTCTGGGACCCACAGGGTAGAAGGAAAGAATTGACTCCAGCAAGCTGTTCTCTGATCTCCACACATACAGGATGTGGCAGTACACACATGAATTCACAGTCACATACACACAGACATATACACACTTAAATAAATGTAATTTTTAAAGACTGAACTTGGTCAAGTTAAGCATATACAGCCCTCAAGGAAGCAAGAGACTTCCAACAAAATCATAATCCTCCAGCCTCAACTGCCTTCAACCAGCAAGAAGGACAAGAGGTGAGAGGCCAGGGTTGGGCCCTTTGTTGGCTTTCATCTGATACTAAATGTTGCAGGGAGTTCTCCCAGGTATAGGGAGAAGAGCCCTAGACCAGACAGAAGCTGGTTCAGGTCTTTGTATGTTGAGGAAGGTTATCTGAGGTCACCCTGTGGTGGGGGAGAGGTACAGACATTATAAACAACTCCAAATAAGGACTTGTTTGTCTCCACTATCCCTGGACACTTAGAAGAATAAACTCAAAATACATAGCTATCTTCTTGGTGCCTGGGGCTCTATCCCTTCACAGCTTAGTATAAATCAAGAGGCCCACCAGAGCAAGATAAACTCCACCTTCACATGAATCAAATCACTTCTCTATAAACCAGTCTCTGATGGTAAATGTTAAGACAGATAGTTCTTGGTTGCAGATTCAGAATTCTGTTCTAAAAGCCATAGCCAACCTGGCAGAAATGAGGACATTCTAAAGAGACACTTGTGTCCCTCAACCTGTCAGACTATTGAAACAACAGACCCCAAAGGAATGTGAATTTCCCCAAGAATCCCATGCTGGGAAAAGAAAAACAAACCAACCATAGGGAGAATTTGTCAGCAGAAAAGAGATTTACAACTTGCCAGATCACCTTGCAGGATGAGACTGAATCCCAGACAATGATGGGTCAGTGGTGGGCAGAACCGTACCTTGATCAGGACTGCTTAGATGTGCATATCCCTGGCCCTCTCTTTAAACTTTAATCTCCACTTTAGAACACCAAAGATAGACCTGAGGGGAGTCACAGGATCTCCTTGTCCCTCTTCCCATTGTGACCATATTGAATTCATCTCTTTTCTTAAGATTTAAAATAAAATCTTATTTTAAATTATGTGTCTGTATATGTCTATATGTAGGTATGTGCACCATTTGTATGCAGTGCCTTTGGAGGCCAGAAGAGGGCATCACATTCTTTGGATCTGAAGTTACAGGTGGTTGTGAACCACTTAGCATTGGTGGTAGGAAATGAACTCAGGTCCTCTGCAAGAGCAGCAAGTGCTCTTAACCACGGAGTCATCTCTCCAGCCCCTAATTTGGCTGTTTTAATTTTCCTCTTAAGGCCAAGTGGCCAAATTTAATGCCTAGGTGTACAGACTGAAAACAAGTTGGGTAAGAGAAGTAAATTTAAGGACCCATCTCCAGCACCTCTGAGGTACAATGGTCTCACCTGGCAATGTTCACCACTGCAGAGACTCTGCACCTAAGTATAGGATCTGCAAGCAGGAAATATGGCCTCTGTTCCTATCTCACTCTGCCCTCCAGGCACCTCTGGTATGAGGGTGTCTGGATTCTGATCCAGAATTGTCTGCCTGCCATCTGTAATAGGTTTCTGAAACACTGCCAGGCAGAGGCTGTCTGGGTGTAGAGTGGTCTCCATAGAACTTTGGCTCAGGGCTGATCATCACAGGATGTCATCACCTCAGCCACTATGGCTACTCCTGAAGGAGGCTTAAAACACTCTGCTTAGCATCCATCTAAGAGTTGGCCTTGGCCAGCCCAGGCTATAGGATTCAGAATGCTCTATCACAGGGCTGGGGAGATGGTTCAGTTAGTAAAGTGTCGGCTGCACAAACATGAGGACCTAAATCAGATCCCCAGAATCCATGTTGAAAATGCCAAGCATGGTGGCAGGTACCTATAATCCCAGAACTTGGGAGACAGGGATAAGAGGATCCCTGGACCTCGGTGACCAGCCAGGCTAGCCAAATAAGCAAATTCAAAGACCATGAGGACAGTCAGTACCTGAGGAATGAGTACAATGAGAACAGTACCTGAGGAATGGTTAGTAGATGCTGTACACACACACATACACACGCACAATACATGGTAATTTTAAAAGACTTTAAAAAAATATAAATATATGCCAAAGGAACTAATGAGGCCTGGAGTGTCTAAATTTGCACTCATCCACTCAGACTGTAGTTCCACAAATATTTGATTTAAAGTCCCAGCACATGCCAGGTTTTCTGCTGCAGACTGGGAATGCAGTAGTCACAGAATCAACACAGGCAAGAGCACACAGCTCAGTTCCATTTGTGCAAAATGTCCAAAATAGATCCATCCACAGACACTGATAATGGGGTGACAGTTGTAAGAAATGGAAGGAACTGTGGGGAGTATAGGTATCGAAAGTGGGAGTGTGAAGTGATGACACATTCTAAAATTGCTTGTAGGGTTCAGTGGTTAAGAGCTCTCACTGCTCTTGCTGAGGACCTGGGTTCAATTCCCAGCACCCATATGGCAGCTAATAACTGTCTTTATCTCCAGTTCCAGGAGAATCTGATGCCCTCTTCTGATTTCCAAGGGCACTGCACTTACATACATGCAGGCAATATACTCATACACATAAAATAAAAATAATAAATAAAATAAAATTGACTGTAGTAGTGACTATGCAACTCTGTGACTGTATTAACTGTAATTGGGTTGTCTATTTATTTATTTGTTTATTTATTATGGTACTGGGAATTAGTACACATGCTAGGCAAGCACACTACCATTGAGTCACCCACCTCCAGCCCTTCACTGGGGGATTCTAGGCAGGTGTCCTCCACTGTGCCTCACTCCAGACCTCTTTTTTTCTTTTTATGTTGAGACAGCATCTCACTAAATTACCCAGGCTATCCTTAAACTCATTTTATGTCCCAGGATGTCTTGTGATCTTCCTACCACAGTCTTCTGAATACCTAAGATGACAAGACTGTGTCTGCACAGCTGGCGAGGGCTGTACATTTTAAATACTGAATCATGTGTTTGAGGATTACATATCAATAAAGCTGGTTTTTCAAATATCATAAGAAACAGAATAAAAGTCACAACAGAAGTGATGTATGGTACCTAGGATGGTTAGTGTTGAATGTCGCCTTGAGATCCAGACTCAGCTGGGAAACAGACCTCTTGCTCTGGTGGAGGATTATCTTGACTACAATAATTGAAGTAGAAAGACCTGCCCACTGTGGGTGCCACCATTCCCTAGCTAGGGTCCTGGGTTGTATAAAGGGAGAAAGCAAGCAGAGCACCAGCATTCATCTCTCTCTGCTTCCTGACTGTGGATGCCATGTGAGCAGCTGCCTCACACTCCTGCCCCCATGCCTTCCCACCATGATGGACTGTGCCTCAAACTGTGAGCCACAATAAGCCCTTCCTACTAAAGTTGCTTTTGTCAGTTATTTTATCACAGCAACGAGTAAAAGAAGCTAAGACATCACCCAAGACGAAGACAACGAGGCTGCTATGAGAGACGCTCACAGGCTTCCAGCAACACCAGTGACAGAAAGATCTGGAAGATTCCTAGAGGAAATGGCATTTTTGTGGAAATGTGGGAGGATTCAGTCAGGCAAAGTGAGAAGCTATAATAGTTCAAGGAAGAATGAAAACAGAAGAAACCATGTGGTATATTTGAAACACTGAAGAAAGTTCTGGAAAGCTGGGAAAGGGTACATGCAAAACTGGAGAAGATTCCAGAGGGCTAAAAGTCTGTGAGAAGACCATCACAGAAGGGCCTTGTGGTTTCCAGAAAATGAGATTCATCTTAGGGGCAAAAGGAAAACATTTGGAGGTTTTAAGGGGGATGGACAGCTGGGTGTGGTGGAGCACACCTGTCATCTAAGCACTGGGGAGATGGAGGCAGGAGGACCAGGAGTTTAAGGTCATCCTTGGTTACATAGCAAGTTTGAGGCTATCCTGAGGTACTTGAGACCTTGCCTCCGTAAACACACACACAGAGAGAGAGAGAGAGAGAGAGAGAGAGACAGAGAGACAGAGAGAGACAGAGAGAGACAGAGAGAGAGACAGAGACAGAGAGAGACAGGGAGAGATAGAGACAGAGAGACAGACAGACAGAATCAAAATCAGATTTCCATTCATGCACTCATCCAGCCAAGACTTAATGAATACTTTTGATGGGGAAGCTCCCTCTTAAAGGAACAGGCCAAACAAACAGACAAGGTCCTTTCTGTCAAGCAGCTTCTTGAGGATAAGACAGTGACAGGAAACAGCTAAGCCTATAAACTAACAAGAGAAGGTCGGCAAGAGGGCTCAGCAGGTAAGGGTGCTTGCCACTGTCTGATGGCCTCAGTTTGATCTCCAGGACCCACAATGTAGAAGGAGAGCACTGTCTCCAGTAAGTTGTCCTCTGACTTCCACGTATGTGTGTGGTATATGAACACCCGTGCACAGGTGTGCACCACACACACAGAAGAGGAAACTTTTAGAGAAAGGTGATATTTTTGTTTTTCTGAGACAGGGTCTCACATAACTGCTTTCTTACAAAATGATGTCATTGCATGTGCACACACATTCTTCCACGGTACAAGTGCAGAGGTCAGAAGACAACCTCAGGTGTAGGTCCTCATCCTCCACTTTGTTTGAGGCAGGGTCTTTTATTGTTCACCATTGTGTACACCAGGCTAGCTGGCCCACAAGTTTCCAAGGTCCCTCCTGTCTCCACCTTCCACCTTGTAGGAGCGCTGGGATTACCACATCCAGCTTTGCATAGGTCTAGGGATCTGAACTCAGGTCCTCATGCTTGCACAGCGAGTGTTTTTATTCCACGCCCCCAGCACTCCCCTCCTGCCCAGCCACCTCTGTTGGCTCTCACATAGGTGTTCTGTGTTGGACACTCTATTCATTGTGACCAACAATAACATCTGTGATTTGATGGGCAAAGTCAGGTTGCTGTCAGTGGACATTTTCAAAAGCGGATAGTTGCAAAGAAAAAAAATATTTAGAAGAATTAAACTGATGGGACTTGGTGATTAACTGCCACTGGAGGTGAGGCAGACAGTTGTCCCAGAAGTGTGTGACCACCAGCTTGACAGAAGAACTGTCAATCACCTTGTAAGACACAGGAGGAAAGGCAGACTTAAGCAATTCAGAATCCCTCTGCAATTTCCAAGGGAGGGCAGGGTGAGAAAGGGCAGAGAGGCCTGGGGTGGGCTCGGCTAGGCATCCAAACCTAACAAGTGCAGCTGGCATTTACCCATCCTGACAGCCTGCCTTACAGGCCACACCACAGAAACAGAGAACAGCATGGTTCTCCTACTAAGGGGCTGGCAAGAGACGAGAAATGGCCATGCTCTGAGCTCTGATATAGACACAGGGATGAGGATGGACTAGTGTCTTCATCAGCCTGAAAGCGTATATTTATATACAGGTCAGGGGAGCCTCCGAGGCCTGGTTGTTGCACAGCATGGAAATTTCTAGAAGCATTCTAATCATGAAAAACAATAGAATACATTCAAGGATAAAAAGCCTGATCAGAATAAAGAGCTAGGTGAGGTAGAGCACATCTATCATCCTAGGACTGGGTAGGCAGAAGTGGGAGGATCATAAATTTGAGGCCAGCCTGGGCTACAGAGCAAATTTCAGGACAGCTTAGGTGTATTAGTTACTTTTCATTGCTGTGATAAAACACCAAAACCAAAAGTGATTTATGGAAGAGTTTATTGTGACTTATGGTTCTAGAGGGATGAATCCATCATGGTGGTGGGGGACAAGACAACAGATGGCCAGAAGCAGGAAGCTGAGCGTGCCCATCTTCAACTGCAAACAGGAAGCAGACAGAGCAAACTGGAAGTGGGGCCAGGCAAAAAACTTCAAGTCCACCTCCAGTGACAAACTTCCTCTAGCAAGGCTCTGCCACCTAAAGGCCCCATGACCTCTCCCCAAAGTGCCACCAACTGGGGACCAAGTGTTCAAACACATGAGACTTTGGGGGACATTCCTCACTCAAATCACACATTGGGTTACACAGCATGACATCATAATTGGGAGAAAAAAGAATTGTTAGCTTGGCTTGATGGCACACACCTACAGTTCCAGCACTTGGGAGGAGGATTTTGAATTCAAGGCCAGCCTGGGCTACAATAATGAAACCCTATATCTGGTGATGATGATGATGATGATAATTAAGTCCACTTGTCTAGCCTCACTGGCAGTTAGTTCTAGCCATGTGTTATAGTCCTGGTAAGTAAAATCTCCAATTCTCAAAGAGTCTCAGATACTTTTCCTGGGTTGTCATTGGAGCCTAAGATTATGTGACAACTAGACCAAAGCAACTATCACGTGACCACGAAACAAACAGTATAAAAGCCTCCAGCTACACATAGTGGGGCAGGAATGCAGAAGTGAGCTGGAGACTCTAAGAACATCAATGTACAATTGTGTCATTACCTGTCTGAATTCTGATTTCCTTTTTTTTTGAGACAGGGTCTCCCTGTAGCCCAGCTGGCCTCAAACTCACTATGTAGACCAGGCTGGCCTTGATCTCACAGAGATCCTCCTGCCTCTGACAACTGAATGCTAGAATTACAGATGTGCACCACCATGCCCAGCTCCAAGTATTGTTTTTTTAAATTACATTGACATATTTGTGTGTTGTCTTTAGCTATTGGGTGTGTGTGCCAGGGCATTGTATGTGGAGTTCAGAGGACAACTTGTGTGAGTCAGTTCTCTCCTTCCACATGTGGAACTTGGAGCTCAAACTTGGGTCATTAGGCTTGGTGGCAAGCCCCTTTACCCACTAAGACTCTTTCCAACCCAAAACTCCAAGTATTCTCTAAAGTGTATAAATAGATCTGTTTCCTTGTCAGTAACTTCTACCATGAAAATACCTCTATGAAAATGAAGTTGTTAATAGCAGTAGGTGCAGGAGACATGAAGAGTTGCCAGCATTTACTGATAGCTCACTGGTTCTAAGCGATGAATGTGTAATACGTGGTCACTTCAGATGGAAACATCTGTACCATGATACTGTCCTCAAACACAGGGGGGTTGTGAGTTCAAGACTAGCCTGGGATATTTAGCAAACCACAAGTCAGTCTGAGCTACATAATGAGATCCTGTTTAAAAACAACAGGATGGGGAGAAGGGTCAACTGGTAATGTACTTGCCATGCATGCATGAGGACCTGAGTGTGATTCCCAGCACCCATGTAAAAAGCTGGGTATGACAGCACATGTTACACTGGGGAGGAAGAAACAGGAGGAAGCCCAAGATTTGCTGGTCACTCAGTCTAGGCAATTCAGTGAGCATCAGGTTCAGTAAGGGACCCTGTCTCAAAAATAAGGCGGATACTGGTAAGATGGTTCAGCAGTTACGAGAACTTGCTATTCTTGCAGAGGACATGAGTTCAGTTCCGAGTACCCACATGGCAGCTCACAACTACTGTAACTCCAGCGACAGGTAATCTGACACCCTCTTCTGGACACCACAGGCACTGCATGCATGTGGGACACACACAAATTAAATAAATAAATAAATAAATAAATAAATAAATCTTTAGGGGGCTGGAAAGATGGCCCAGTGGTTAAGAATACTGGTTGTTCTTGCAGAAGACCCAGGTTCAAATCCTAGCACCCACCTGGCAGCTAACAACTGACTGTAACTCCAGATCCAGTTCCAGGGGATCCAATAGCCTCTTCTGTCCTCTGAGGGCATTGCACGACATGGGTGCACTTACCTACATGCAGACAATACATGCATACACATAAAATAAAAATAATATTAAACAAATAAATAAATAAATCTTTAAAAATATCAGGTAGTAAGAAATTGAAGAAGATACCTGATATACCACTGCAAACCACAAGCACCTGCACACACATACATGCATACAGAGAGAGAGAGAGAGAGAGAGAGAGAGAGAGAGACAGAGAGAGAGACAGAGAGAGAGAGACAGAGACAGAGACAGAGAGAGAGACAGAGAGAGAGAGAGAGAGTCAGAAACAACAGAAACACTTGTCATGAGCAGATTAGCATCAGTGAAGGAACTGGGGCAGCTCTGCTAACTGTGCACTAGAGAAAAGAGTCATAAACTGAGAATCGATATCTGTGCATTCTGGTTTTGACCTTGCTGACCGTGTGTTCTGTGAACCTGCCTTGAGAATCTTTGGGGTGGTTTCTCTTCCCTTAAAAACAGTGTTGAAGGAAAATTACTCATAGGGTCCACCTGATGACTAACCTTCACTTTGGGTCAATTAATTTAAGTCTGGGTCAAGGCAGTTGGCTGGATGTGTAAGAATTCATGAAATATTTATGAGATATCACAGTTGTGTCAAGGGTGCTAGAACAATTGATTATCTCAAGCTCCTGGCAGAAATGATCAGAACAGGATACAAAAGATGGGATTGTGTGAAGAAAGATAACTTACTAAGTGTTCTTATTTATTTACTTACTTACTTCTTACTTGCTTGCTTACTTATTTTGAGATAGTCTCATGTAGCTCAGTCTGCCCTCAAATGTTATGTAGCTGAGGATGACCTTGAACTCCTGATCTTCCTGACTCCACCTCCCAAATGCTGGTGTGCATCACCACCCCTGGTTTATCCATATAAATTGGGGTTGGAATCCAGGGCTTCCTGCATGCTAGACAGGTACTCTACTCACTAAGCCACATCCTGGCCATTTCTAAGAATTCTCAACACACTATTACAGTAATCATGGGCTTAAGGGAAGAATTACTGTCCAGATAAGATACAGGTTTGTTGTTCCTTTGTTTTTGTTTTTGTTTGTCTTCCTCTCCTTTATTTTTTATGACACAGGGTGAAGCTAACCTAGAACTTGCTATGTAGCCCAAGCTGGCCTCCAACTTGAGGTGACCTCCCTGCCTCACCCTTAAGAATGCAAATATTACAGTCATGCCCTCAGCTTACAATCCATGCTAATGGTTCCCCAACTGTTCGTCTGATTTCAAGATGAAGTAAATAATATTTCAATTTGGGTGGGGAGCAGTTATTGCTATTGTTTTGTTTTGATTTAAGTAGTACTAAAGATGGAGCCCAGGGTCTTGCACATGCTAGGCAAGTGCTCTGCCATATGTCTACCTCCCCTGCTCACAATTAAAAAAAAAACAGTTTGTTTTATATTTAATTATGGGGGGGGAAGGGAAGTGGGTATGAGCAGGTGAGTGCAGTACCCATGGAGGCCAGAAGACTATCAGATCCTCTGGACCTGGAGTTAGAGGTGGGTGTAAGCTGCCTGTTGCAGTTGCTGGGAGCTGACCAGGGTCCTCTGCAAGAGCAGCAAGCACTGTTAACTGCTGAGCCATCTCTCCAGGCCCCTCCCACAACAGTTCTTTTAAAACAGCAGAATGTCCCTGGTAAAATCATTTCTCCCCTGAAGTTAGCACTGACTTTCATTTACATTTTCTCAATGCACTTTTTTTCTTTTCTACAAAGACTAGCTTGCATCACAAATGGTTAAAGTTCCCAGATGAAATATTCAGAAACACAACCATAGAAGTTGATAATCTCCAGTGCAGGGAAGCAAAAGCTGAGATTTGTGAAGTAGACTGTGAATAATTTTTTTTTCAAAAGTGATTTAAGCTGTAGGAAATTACATGGGCTCATATTTATGTTTAGCCTTGATAGTAAAATTACATTTTCCTCTGTATCTACAGCTTTGGACTTTAAAATATAGACCTATTTAAATGCACCAAGTAAAATTCCTAGGATTACACGAAATATTTTATTTATAATGTTTTTACAAAGCTTTGACACTTCCCCATCTGTTTCCCAATATATTTTCAAAACCAAATTGACAGAGTATAGCTTTAGAAAAGTAAGAAAGACTATGTCCTGATGCTTTCTTGGGATAATTGAGTTTATTGTTGTGTTTGTATTTGTTATAAACTGTCACCACACTCTCCTAAGCCTCTCCTCCTCTGCCTGCTTCTTCCTGGTTAGTTTTACATAATCCATTTATGATGACTTCTTCAAGGATGCAATCAGAATAGCTATCTAATTTTTATCACCCTCTCCCTTACATTTATACATATTGCATGTGGTAGGAGGTAAATAAATAATTGTTGAATGAAATGGCAGAACTCTTGTTATGCTAGTTCCATTTCTTAAGAAAGAGTCTTGGTGAAGAAAAATATTCCTAAAGGCAAAATCTCTCATAGACTTTCCACGAATATCCTTTGCTTCCCCCCTCTCCCTCCCCCTCCCCCCACTAGCCTCACAATCATGATCCTCCTGTCTCAACCTCAAGTACTGGGACATGAAGTGTGCCCCACCACAACCTGCTTCCAACTCTTTTTTTTTTTTTAAATCTGCCTTTCAGTTCCACTATCTTGTCTATTTAAGAAAGTACGCTGGGACTGGAGAGATGGCTCAGCAGTTAAGAGCACTGGCTGCTCTTGCAGCAGACCTGGGTTCGATCCCCAGCACCTGCATGGTGGCTAATAACCCTCCTTAACTCCAGTTCCAGGGGATCTGACACCCTCTTCTGACTTTCACAGGCATTGCACAATATGGATGCACTTACATACATGCAGGCAATACCCTCATACACATAAAATGAAAAAATAAAATAAAAAGTATGCTGTAGTATGAGACTATACATATCTATACATATCTCTATATTTATAGATTAGTGTGGCTTTCAGACCTCATCAGAGATTTGTGTTATGGACGGTGGTTAATACAGAAATAACTTATCAAAGAGCAGAGAATAAGTGACAGAGTGCTCAGCCATAAATGGGATATCTTTATCATACCCCTCCCTGAGGCTCAGGGACCATTACAAAAGACCATCGCAGAAGAGAGGGTAGAAAGACTGTAAGAGCCAGAGGTCAGGGAGGATAAGCCGGAAACAGCGTCTTCTGGATAAAACAGGACAGCTGCATCATGACTTCATGGAGGAGGCTCTGGTTCCCTGAAAAACACCTGTACAAGATCAAGCCTGTCAACATTCCACCAAGGGGGGGGGCTCACAAGGCCCGCCCCTCCCTGAAGATCTAGACAGTTAACAGTTGTTAAGGGGAGGGGCTCACGAGGTCCCGCCCCTAACAGGAGCTATTGACTGATGGTTGCTGGAGGACTAGGCACTAAGAAAAACACAAGCACTCTTTGTCGTGTATTGTCTAATACATAATGAAGTTCTGTCAAAGTTCTGTGTACTCAGGGAGAAGATTCTTCCTTCTTCACAGGGGATGTGTCTGAGACTTCCCTGACCAAGTAAATATATTTTACTGCTTTCAGAAGAAGAATTTCCAGTTTCTAAATGGTTTATAAAGTAGAGGTGTTTTTCTCAACAGTATATTCTTAACGCAAGCAGCACACTTAGAAGTTAAAGAGAAAGGGTGGTGGTTGGTTCCTGCTTGGCGTGATGAACCACCACAGAGAGAGAAGCATTCACGTGGAAGACTCAGCTTGCTGTGCTTTCTCCATAATCAATTTGACATTTCGGATTTTGGCAAAGGATCGCAGGAACGCTGCTTTATTTATTGCCTGAGATTAGATAAAAACATCCCTGTTATCAAACCCTACCAGGTTTTTCCCTAAAAATAATATGTGATTTTTCAAGTAAGGATCACTTGCTTAGTCCTGACATCAGAATTTCCTGCACAGAATTTGTTTCTGATTTTGTTTTTTTGTTTTTTTGTTTTGTTTTTTTGTGTTTTTTTTTGAGAAAAGTATCTCTCTGTAGCCCAGACTGACCTGAAACTCACTATGTCGCCCAGGCTGGTCTGGAACTCACTGTGTAGCCAGGCTGACCTGAAATGCACTATGTGACCCAGGATGGCCTGAAACGCATGGCAATCTTCCTGACTCAGCCTCCCAAGTGCTGGGATGACAGGTGTGGGTCACCACACCACCTCTTCAATGGGATTTGCAAGTTTATTGTACATAAATTTATCCCCCCCCCCGCCGCCGCCACTAGCAGCCTCTGTCAACTTCCTCTGTGAACAACCCTTAAAATAATGTACTCCCACTAATTCCTCCTTCCACTAACCACTACATTTATAGCTTCTAACCAACCTAAAAATAAAAACAAGGCAAGATAAAAATTCATAATCAAAATTGGGTCAGAGCAGAAAGTGACAGCTCACACAGACAGCAACATACACATAAACACATAAATAAATCTTTTTTAAAAAAATTCAATAATCTGGGGCCAGCAAGACGGTTCAGTAGGTAAAGGTACTTGCCCAGCCTGAGACCCTGAGCTCAATTCTCAGTACCCACGTGGTAGAAAAAGAGAGTCAACTCCTGCAAGCTGTCTTCTGTCCTACACACAAGTACTATGGCACATGCCCATGCCACCCCCCCGTAAATGTAAAAAGAATTTCAACGATCTTATCTTGAATGTGTCTCATTCCATGAATGATTACATCATCCAGAGCTCAGCTGATCACTGCTTATTGGGCAATTATTTGGCGCACCATAAGAATATTACATACAGCACCCTAATACTGTGCAAGGCCGTCCTGAAGTGCTTAGCTCTGAAGTCATTTCCTAACATCACATACCAGCTCCATCACTTATTAGCCATGCAATGTTAGCCAAATTAATTAAACACCAAATGCCTATTTCATCCAGAGCACAGTGGACTCATGACTCCTTAACTCAGAGAGAAGCGCAGATTGAATGAGTTAATATGTGTAAGACTTTGAGATACTTCCGAATAAAACAAACAAAACTATTTAGAAAGTTAGGTTGTTTCCAATTCTCTGTTGTTCAGAGTGGAATGAGCAGCCTGCTTTACACACACAAACACATACACACCACACATAAACACACACATCACACACATATACATCACATACCATATACATACACACACCACACACAGATACTTCACACATCATATACTTGCAGAGTACACACAACACACATGTATACCACACATATCACACATCACGCATATACACACATACAAAAATATATAAGCCATATACATATACACACATGCACAGATACACACATTCAGTACAATTATTTTTTTAAGACAGTCTCATGTAGCTCAAGCTGGCCCAGAAGTTGATATAAAACCAAGGCTGCCCTTGAACTCCTGATCCTCCTGCCTCCACCTCCTGAGTGCTGGGACAAGTGTGCACCATCACACCTGGTTTACACAGTGCTGGGGATAGAACCCAGAACTTCATGCATGCTAGGCAAGTGCTGTACCCACTGAGCCACATCCCCAGCCCATCACTTTATTGTCTATAAGAAACGTCTGAAATTGTTCAACAGTGTGTACACTTGGCCTAAATGCACTTTTTTAAAAAGACTATTCTTACCATATAGCCCTGGCTGCCCCAGCACTCAATATGTAAACCAGGCTGGTCTTGAACTCACAGAGATCTACCTGCCTCTGCCTTTTCAGTGCTAGAATTCCAGATGTGTGCCACCACACCTGACTCAACTCACATGTTTTAAGTTGTTCTATGCCTCACCTAAACTTCATGATAAAAACTTGTACAGTTTGGTCATGTCAGCAATAAAAAGCAATAATGCCCATTTCACACAGCTTTACCAGCATGACATGATGACTTTTCTCCCCAACCCTGCTAGGACAGTAGGTAGAAACTGGCTTTTTTTTTTTTTTTTTTCTGTCTCTTGAATTTTTATTACCAAAATGAAAGCCATTCCTGTCTGCAGACTCACCATTTTGATTTCCTGTCCCTTTTGTGAAAAAGGTATTTCAATCATTTGCCTCCAGCTTCATTGGGAGCATTTGTCTATCAGTTGCCAAAACACTTTATAGATTGGGAATAAACGCTTATAACACATGAATATTATATAGACACGCCAGATTCTGTGGCGTACACTTGTAATCCCAGCAGATGGGAGGTGGAGATGGAAGATCAGGGATTCAAGACTAGCATGGGCTACATAGACTCTGTCTTAAAAAAAGAAAAAAAAATAGGAGCCTGTGAGATGGCTCAGCAGGTAAAGGCACTCGCTGCTAAGCCTGACAACCTGAGTTCAATCCCCCAGGTCCCACATGGTTGAGAGAATCAACTCCTACCAGTTGTCTTCTGACCACGCATACTCACAATGGCATGTGCACCCCTTAATACAATAAATAAAAGGTAATTTTAAAAATTAAATGAAGAAAGGCAGAAATCAAGCCAGGGAGATCCAAGTTTCCACCCCCAGAACCTACAAAAGCTGGGCCTGCTGATGTGTGACTATGACTTTAAACTTTAACTCTTTTGCCCAAATCTAATTCATTTTTACTTTAGTATGAGGAAAGAAACTGATAGTCCTCTCCCCAGATATTAACAAACTTCCCAATCATATTTACTGAATTCCATAATTATTGATTATGGATGTCAGATCCCCTAGAATTAGAGTGACAGCTGGTTGTTAGCTGCCATGTAAGTGCTGGTAACTGACCTCTACAAAAGCAGCCAGTGCTCCTAACTCCTGAGCCATCTCTCCAGCCCCTTCCTGTATATTATTTTAATTTTATAAAAAAATTAATTGCATTTTTATCATTTATTTATGTGTGTGCACACATGTGGGGGTGGGGAGGCACATGCAGGTCAGACAACTTTCAGGAATCAGTTTTCTTCTTCCACCATCTGTGTCCTGGGGATTGAACTCAGGTCGTCAGGCTTGGTCACAGCTCTTTAATCTGCTGAGCCATCTCACCAGCCCTATGCTGTTTGGAGGGCTTTTTCCTTCTCCTCCTCCCCCTCCTCCTCTTCTTCCTCCTCCTCCTTCTCTTCCTATTTTAACCCAAGCACCATCCTTCATTACAGTGGTTTCAACGTGAATTTCATCTCTAAAACAGCTAGGGCTCACTCACCATCTTGTTTTTGTTATTAATGATTTAATTGTCCCCGCTCAGCAATTTGTTCTTCAAGTGAACTTTAGAATAATGTTGACACATTCTCAAAAATCCCACTGGGGAATTTGCTGTTGTTATATTTGAAACACAACAGATGTTGCTGTTTGTTTTGGAATAGTCTTCAAAAATATAAATTATCCATATATCAGCTTGTCACTGCCTGTTTCTACACTTACAACCTTCCAAATAACTTTGAATTCTTGTCCTTGACCTCAAAAGCCCAGAATTCCTCTCAGACTCATCCTTATGGCAAAGGAAAATCACTGTAATTTTAATTCTACCTTTTACTGCTTTTCTTTTCATCAAATGGTACAAAGGAACTTCAGCATGTCAGGAAGTCTACCACTGAGCCACACCCCAGCCCCTCACTGGGGGATTCTAGGCAGGTGCTCTACCACTGAGCCACACCCCAGCCCCTCACTGGGGGATTCTAGGCAGGTGCTCTACCACTGAGCCACCCTTCCCTAGTCCCTCACTGGGGGATTCTAGGCAGGTACTCTACCACTGAGTCATGCTCCAGCCCCTCACTGGAGGATTTTAGGCAAATTCTATACCACTGAGCCACGCCTCCAGCTGGCTGCCCACTGGTGAGTTCTAAGCAGGAGTTCTATTACCTACCTCTTTATGCCTTCTAGTTTGAGGCAGGGTCTCACTAACTTGCCTGCCCCAGCCTTGAACTTACTCTGTAGCCCAAGCAGGCCTTGAATTTGGGATTATCCTGCCTCAGCCTCCTATGTGTTGACATTTCCATCCCACACAGCCACCCCTTACTGAGTCTAACACTACATGCAATTTTCCCACCACATCACTTACGTCTCATATTCACTTTTGGTCCTGCCAAATTCTTCTCATCTTCATCTGCTCCCTCATCACACAGCATTCTTTTCCCATCTTTTGGTCTTATTTTGGAGCTCACGGATTCTTGGGTTTCCTTAGGGCTGTGACAGATGCTGTCAAAACTTTGTTTTGTTTATGAGGAGCATTCTTTTTAGTCTGCCCTTTCTCCTTGTGGGATGTGTTTGTCTCCTTTCAAACTGGAATGCCTCTGAGTCTTGCATGGACACCTCTGTTGTTTCTGCTTATTTAGCTTTTAATGAGAACTGATCCTGCCTGACTGTGAGGACAGTTGTCTCACCTGGCCCTGGAGGCTGAGAAGTCTGCGCTGATGAAGAACTTTGACCTAGGTGTTGTTTATATAAGAAATAAAGGCGTTGAAGAGATGGCTCAGTAGTGGAGAGCACTTGCTGCTCTTGGAGAGGACTAGTGTTCAGTTCCCAGCATCTACATGGTGGCTCACAACCACCTGTAATTGTATTTCCAGGAGACCTGATGTGGTACACATATATACATATATGCGTACATACACAATACATACATGCAAGCAAACACTCATATACAAAACATGAAAAACATTTTTTAAAGTGTAGTTTAAAAGAAATAAAGACTAGTCCCATAATCCCAGCATTTAGGAGGCTGAAACAGGAGGACCATGAGGTTGAAGCCAGCAGGGACCAGATAGGGATACTCAGTCTAAAAGAAAAGGAAAGGAAAGAAGAGATGAGAAAAAAAACGGGAGAAGGGCGGGGAGGGGTAAGAAGAGCAGAGGGGGGAGAAACAGACTGATGATCTCCCAAATAGGACTGTCCTCAAACGCTGAGCTTCTCTTCCTGTCTTTGACAGAGCTCCCATATCCTCCCAGTCTACAGTACACATGATAAGAGGTCAAATATCAAGAATGTTAGGGATAGAGATGTAAGTCGATTGGTGAAGTATTTGTGATGCATGTGCAGAAGACAACTTGCAGGAGTTGGTTGTCTCCCTCCCTCATGTGGGTCCTACTGAACTCGGGTCATCAGGCTTGCCAGCAAGTGCCTTTACCTGCTGAGCCATCTCATCAGCCTGGCCCTGGTCATTTCTAATGATTTATGTTTAATGATAATGATAACGCTTATAGTACATTTGTGTGTTACTATTTATCATAGGTTAGAACATTTAACATACTAAATACAAATCAAGCACTCACTGAAGCAGCATTGTAGAAGGCTGGGGCGTCACGAAACTGTTTTGAAAACCAGAGCTATGTCTCTTACAAGCAATTACATAAAAGTTCATATGCAGAACTCCTTCATATGCAGAAGGAGAAGAGTTGGGGAACAAACACTATGAATACGTTAACCGCGGTTCTGCCTCAGTGGCAGGTTTCGCAGGGACTTCTTGCTTTTCTGTATCTTCCAGAATATTGTTAACGGATGTGCATTAATTTGTAATGGAAAGAAAGGAAATAAAGCCTTATTCTTTAAAAAGTCAAAAGTGTGCACAATATGGATAGATCTCCTAAATACGATGGAGATAAAGAAGTTGGCTACAACAGACCATGTGGGATTTACATAAAATGTAAATATGGGAGAATTGAAGCTTGAGGGGTGGATAGAAGGAAAAACAGTGGCTGCTGTCAGGGCGAGAGGGGGCCGGAAGACCTCAAATCAGGCACAACCCTCCCCACCTGCCCCTGTCTCTTCTTCCTTCCCCTCTCCTTCCTCCCCCCCACATTCCTTTGTTCCTTCCCTCCTTCCTCTCCTTCCATCTCCTCCCTAACTTCCTCCCAGCCTCTCTTCCATCCCACCTTACATTTCTTTCTTCCATCCCTCTACCCTTTCCTTCCCTCTTTTCCTTATGTTCCTTCCTTTCCTCCCTCCCTAATCTCCTCCCTCTCTCTCTTCCACACCTCCATTTCTTGCTTCTGCCCTTCCCTCCATACTCACTCTCTCTGAGGTTTCTGGCACTTTCCCAGCCCTGAGTCATTACCCAGGTCAATGGCAGACCCCCTTGGTCTGGAAAAGGAACCTTCTTTTTTAAAAATTATTTCATTTTTATTTAATGTGTATGGGTGTATTGCATGCATGTAGGTAGGTGAGCCTATATCGTGCAATGCCCTCAGAGGTCAGAAGAAGGCATCAGATCCCCTGGAACTGGAGTTACCAACAGTTGTTAGCCACCATGTGGGTGCTGGGACTTGAACACGGGTCCTCTTCAAGAGCAGTCAGTGCTCTTAACCACTAAGCCATCTCTCCAGCCCAGAACTCTTCTTTTTCACAGCTGTTCTCATTGTCCTGCCCCAAGCTGCCTCTTCTCCTTCAGTCTCTGTAGATCTATAGTGCTGGACGCTTCACAGAAATGGAATCCATGTGGCTTTTTAATGGCTGGATTCTCTCCTTTGCCAAAGGATATTCAACGGTCAGATTCCATTCCTGGTCACTCCACTTTAGTGCAGATTCCATGAGCTGAACATTCATTATACTTTAGGGAATTTCCTTTAGTACACATTAGAAACAAAGGCACTGTGGTTGGAGAGATGGCTCAGTGGTTAAGAGCACTGATGTTCTTTCAGAGAAGTTGGGTTCAGTTCCTAACATCCCCTGGCAACTAACAACCACCTATAGCTCCAGTTCCAGAGGATCCAATACCCTCTTCTGACCTCCATGGGCATTGCCCATATATAGTACACTTACATGCACACAAAGCGCTCATACACATAAAATAAAATAAAACTTTAATAAGAAAAAAAGCAAAAGAACTGGGGCCAGGGAGGTAGCTGTGTAGACAAGGCCACTTGCTGTGTAAGCACAAGGACCTGAGTTCAAATATCCAACACCCATGCAAAAGGCCAGGCATGATGTGTAACCTCAATGCTGTGGGGGGAGGGGGCCACAAATAGGATCAGGAAAGTGGCTGGGGCTTGCTGGTCACCAGGTTAGCTTTGAATTCAGTGAAAAATGCTGTCTCCAGGGAATAATATGGGGAGCAAAGGAACAGGACATCTGATGTCCTTCTCTGGTCTCCTCAGGTCACCCTTGCACACACATGTGCCCACATAACACAGACACACACACACACACACACACACACACACACACCACTCACCCCACTCACACAACAACAAACAAAAGCAAAGAAGGTCATTCCAGCAATGCTCACCATGTTCCCCCTCCATGGCCACCTGTCTGCATCCTTCTCCGCCCTCACCAACTACCCCTCTTTGTCCTACTGAAAAGGAGAGCTGAAGGTAACACAAAGATTGCATTCTAGACACTCTATCCACCACCCTGTCTGAAGCCCAGGGTTTCAGGGGTGAGACCCTCTTCAGAGTGTGTGCTGCAGTCCCATTTTTCCCACTCCACCCTCACCCCAATAAATCTTCTCATCAGTGACTTCTGTCCCCAGGGAGTCTTGCAAATACCAAGAATAAATTTTGTGCAAAGAGATTTGGTGCTGGTCGACTGGTCTTTCTAAAATGAAAATGTGATTGTTAAGCCTGTAATGAAATCTTTGCAGAGGCTCTCACTTTGGACAAAATTAACTCGGACTCCCTAAGGCCTCCAGCTCCAGGCTGCTTCTGACCCTTCTTACCCTGCAGAGCTCACGAGGTCGCCACAGGCTTTTCCTGCCCTGTCCATGGTCCTGACAGCCTGAGCCACACTGTGTGTTCTCATTTCATTTCTGTTGCTGTGATAAAATATCCTGACCAAAATCAACCTGGGGGAGGACGGTTGGCGGGGTGGTGCTGGAGAGATGGCTCAGCAGTTAAGAGCACTGGATGCTACTGCAGAGGACCCAGGTTCAGTTCCCAGCACCCACATAGCAACTAATAACTGTCTATAACTCCAGATTCAAGGGATTTAATGCCTGGCCACTGTGGTCATTGCATGCACAGGTGCACTTAAATATAAGCAGGCAAATCACTCCATACACATAAAATAAAAATAAATAAATCAAAAAAAATTTAAGCAACTTAGGGAAGAAAGGGGTTTAATTGGCTTGGAGTTCAGTTCCAGTCCATCACTACAGGGAAGTCAAGGCAAGAACTTAAAGAGTCACATCCAGAGTCAAAAGCAGACAGAGGACGGATGCATGGATCCTTGCCTTCTTGCTGATCTTGCTCAGCTAGCTTTCTTACGCAGCCCAGGACCACCTGCCTAAGGACTGGTGCTGCCCACAGTGAGCTGGGCTCTCCTGCATTAATTAACAAGACAATCCCCCACAGACATGCCCTCGGGTCAACCTGTTCCAGACAATCCTTCATTAAGACTCTCTTTCCAGGTGACTCTAGATTGTGTCAAGTTGGTGGTTAAAACTAACCATCACACCCAGCTCCCCAAATCCATTATGCTCTGAGCATCCTGACTTTCATTGTAGATATTCCTTCCAGCTAAATTGCTTTTCTCTTTTTACTAATTTCTTGCAGCTCAGCTAAAAGAGAGCTGAGCCTGGGGAGAGCCACTCTGCCTTTTATACCAATACCCAGGAGATATCATATGCACAATGTCTCTCCCATGTCCCCTGACTCTGAGCAATTTGGTTGAATCCTCCTTTGTGATGGCTGATATATTTTATAATAAGTATGGTTTTTTTGTGTGTGTGTGTGTGTGTATGTGGTATGTGTATGCATGTTCACTTGTGTGGGGGTGCACATGTGTGTTTGGGTGTATGTATATGTGCATGCATGTGGAAGCCCAAGGTTGACACTGGCAATCTCCCTCAATTGCTCTCTACCTTATTCATTGAGGTGGGGTCTCTCAGCTGAACCAAGAGCTCTCCAATATGGGTTAGTGTAGCTAGCCAGCTTGCTCCAGTGATTCTTGTCTCTGCCTTCTAAGCACTGGAATTATACCCACCCAGCATTTACATGGGTGTTGGGGATCCAAACTCCAGTCTTCATACTTGTATTTCATTTAACTGAGGCATCTTCCCAGACCCAATGACTGCTACTGGTTGTCAACTTGACAAGATCTAAAAATTACCATGAAAATAAACCCTTATTTTCTGCATTAGGTTAATTAAGGAAGGAAGGAAGGAAGACCACACTGAATGTGGGCAGCACCAACCCATTGGCTGGGGCCCTGGACTGAATAAAAAGGAGAAAGTGAGCTGAGCACCAGCATTCACCTCTCTGCTTCCTGACTGTGGATGCCATGTGAGCAGCTGCCTCACGCTCCTGCCATCATGCCTTCCCACCATGATGGACTGTATTCTTAAACTGTGAGACCAAGTAAACCCTCTCTTTCTTAAGTTGCTTTTATCAAGTAATAAGAAAAATAGCTAAGACAAACCAAGAAAAATCAAACATCCTGATAGAACTACTGGGAAAGCCTCATGCAGGTGATCTACCTCAGGCTAGAATGGCCTGTGACACAGCATTTGATCAATGATCAATGGATTTCTACCCAGGATGAAAATCATTCCCAGGAAATGAGGGCCAATCTGAGAGAGGTGTTCTACCCTGAAGATGCATTCTATCACACCTGCTCTAGCTAAAAAGAGTCAACATTTGCTGACACATGATCTTTGATGTCCACTCCCAACCTCTTATCAAGTCACCCAGGATGGTCAGTCTTGCCCCACAGTCAAAAGTCACTGATAACCCTGCAAAATCAAGTCTGATTTTCTGGATCACTTGCTGTGCGCATATTAGCCTGGCTTCTCAAAACAGCAAAGCCCGAAGCAAAAGCTTAGGAGCCAAAAGAGGCAAATTCATAGAAGCAGAAAGTTTATTGGTTGCCTAGGGCTGAATGTGGGAACCTGGAATGACTGCAGATGGGCCTGAGAGGTGTTTGGGGGGTGATGGAAATGTTCTAAAAATGGATGTTGGTGCTGGTTGTGCAATACTGTAAATTTTATGGTGTGTAAATTATGTTTTCATAAGATTATACTTTGAAGGGCTGAGGAGATGGTGGCTATCCATAAAGTGTTTGCCTTGCACACAAGAGAACCTGTGCTCCAACCCTGGAACCAATGTTAAAAAAAAAAAAAAAAACCAATGCAATGGCATGTTCTTAAAATCCCACCTCCCCACTGGGGAGGTGGAGGTGGGTGCACCCCTGATGCTCACTGGCCAGGCACTCCAGCCCAATCAGCAAGCTCTAGGCTCATGAGGCCAGTTACTCTTTGATCCCTTAGCTCATGGAAGACTATCCTACCAATACCTTTACAACATATCCTGTTGTCTCACTTCACTGTGGCCCCTGAGTTGTAAGAAAGTGTTAGAGCCTTTCAGGGTACATAGGCAACAAACAGTGCAGGTCAGTTAGTCCACTGACACACTTTATTCTCCAGCTAACATCCCATCTCCACAGCTTCCAGGGATCAGGAGGCAGTATCTGTGGAAGAACTCTTGTTCTACCTGTCATAGGTGCATCCCAAGTAGAGATGGGCTTGACTTTTGAAAGGAAGACAGGAATCAGGAGTGATCCTGTGTTAGTTACTTTTCCTGTTGCTGTGACAAAATACCTGACAAAAGCAGCTTAAGGGTTTATTGTAGCTCACAGTTTGAGGGCACAGCCCATCATGGTGGGAAGGCATGGTGACAGGAGCATGAGACAGTGGCTCACAGTGTACCCACAGTCAGGAAGCAAAGAGAGATGAAGCTGGTGCTCAACTCACTGTCTCCTTTTTATTCAGTCCAGGACCCCAGCCCATGGGGTGATGCTGCCCACATTCAGGGTGGGTCTTCCCTCCTCAGTTAACCCGACCTAGAAACTCCCTCACAGACATGCCCAGAGGTGTGTCTCCTAGGTGATTCTCTAGATCCTGTCAAATTGACAATATATATTATCACAGAGCCCCCAAAAAGGAAGAAGAGGGGTAGAACCTCTCTAACTTTGACCTCTCATTGTATGTCCTTCACCCATCTCTTTGTTCCTGAATTCTGACATAAGATGAACCAGGGAGATCCTCTCTCTGGTGACCACATAGCACAAAGTCTGGACCAGGGAAAGAAAAACAGGGAACAACAGAGTTGAGCCCTTTCTCCAAAAGAGCCACTTTCTCAAGGAAGGTTTTGTGTTTTACTCTGGTTTTGATTTTGAATTTATTTTCTTTTTATTTCTTTTTGTTTTTTGAGACAAGGTCTCCCTGTAGCCCCAGCTAGCCTGGAACTTGGTATGTAAGCTGGTCTGGCCTTGATCTCACAGAGATCCACATGCCTCTGCCTCTCATTGATATAGGAATGGTATCAATGTCTGGGGGCTATAGGCCTCCCAATGCAATGAGCTGAGGGCCTGTCTAACTTTCAGCTCCCCACAAAGGCTGTGCTTTGTGCCACAGCAGGATGTGGGAAAATAGACAAAAGTGCCACAGCACAACACCAGCTATCCAGGGTAGGAGGAGAGAGTGCCTCACAAGGAACAGAACTTTGGAGTGTTGAGGAGCAGAGATCTAGAGGAAGGTATTCTAAAAATAGACAAAAGTGCCACAGCACAACACCAGCTATCCAGGGTAGGAACAGAACTTTGGAGTGTTGAGGAGCAGAGATCTAGAGGAAGGTATTCTTGCTCTTTGTAGTGTGATTAACTCCAGAACCACCCCATTACTATTTTTTAAAGATTTATTTTATTATATATATTTGTGTGTGTGTGTGTGTGTCTGTGTTTGTGTCTGTGTCTGTGTGTGTGTTCACATGTGTGCAGGTACCTACAGAGGCCAGAAGCCAGTGTCAGATCCCATGAAGCTAGAGTTACAGGAGGTTGTGAGCCACCTAACATGGGTGCTAGAAAAAAAACTCATGTTCTCTACAAGAACTAGAAAAGCTTTTAACCCCTGATCCATCTCTCCAGCCCCTCCCCACCACCAATTATTTTTTGAGACATGGTCTCATGGATCCCAGGCTGCCTTTGAACTTTACTATATAGCTGAGGATGACTTTGAATTCCTGACCCTCCTGAGTGCTGGAATTATAAGTGTGCACCACTAAGCCTGATTTATGTGGTGCCGGGGATAGAAATCAGGGTTTCATGCATGCTAGGCAAGTACTCTACCAACTGAGCCATATCCCCTGACCCTCCACAAACATTATTCTAGAAAACAACTCTATAAAGTTCCTGTCCACTAAAATAAAGCTCTCTGCTGCCCTGACATTACAGTTACTATGGCAACCACAGCAAAATATGGAAGACTGAAAAATACAATTAAAACAAAAACAGGGATGGAGAGATGGTTCAGTGGTTAAGAGCAATGGCTGCTCTTACAGAAGACCCAATTTGGCTTCCAACACCCACATGGCTAACAAGCACCTGTAACTCCAGTTTCAGAGTATCCAACATCCTCTTCTGGCTTCCGCAGGCATTGTATACACATGATCCACTTACATACATTCAGTCAAAACACTCATACATACAAAATTAAAATATCTTTTTAAAAAACACTCAAGGCAGAAGTTGTGCCAAGTAACTGAATTGGCCAAAAAGCAAGGTCAGAGTTCAAAGGTTACCATTGGGGAAAGTCTGGGAAGACGAGATGTCACAGGCACCCCCAGGGTCCAGAGCAGAGAAGGGCTTGTACAATGGCCTGTGTTGTTATAATTTGCTGTTTGGTTTTTTTGTAGGATGGGGAGAGTTGGTGGGACTCTCTATCCTGACCAAATTGAAATGAGTATGGTTGACAGAGATGACTTTCTAGAAATAAATTAGTAAACATCATTTTGCTTTTATACACAATATCTAAATAAATATAGTTATCCTTCAGTGAATTCAGAGGCATTAACAGGTTAAATGGGCTTTAGTGATGTGGGGACAATGGGGTAATTAAATCCTCATGGATATTAATGTATTTGACCCTAGGGATATAGCTCAGTGGATAGAATACTTTCCTAGCAAGTACGCAGCTCTGGGTTCCATCTCCAGCATCACAAAAACCAAGTGTTGTGTTGCACACCTGTAATCCCAGCACAAGGGAATAGAGGCAGAAGGAACTGGAGTTCAAGTCATGCTCAACTACATAACAAGTTTGAGGCCATCCTATACTACATGAGACCCTGTCTCAAACAAAAATAGATAAATAAATAAATAATAAAATTAGAATTAAAAAATAATGGAAGCCAACCTTGAATGGTTCATGCCTGTAATCCCAGCACTGGGGAGGCTCAGGCAGGAGGACTGCAAGTTTGAGGTCAGCCTTGGCCACATAAAGAGACCATGCCTCAATTTAAAAATAATTAAATGATAAATAAATAACAAATCAGGCAGTGTCCACTAGCAGATTCTCCTCTAGAGTCACTGAACTCGAAGCCTATTCAGCAGCACTTGGACTGAATTCATCTAAGCTGACCTAGCCTGCAAGGGACAGTGATACGGCTTGCAGAAGGGGATGAAGAATGGAGAGAGGTAGGCCGTATAGTCAAGGGAACAGCTGTGAACATGGAGCAGTGGATGTCCCAGGTGGCATGTGAAGAAAATGGGACAGCACACCCTGCCTGGATTTCCCCACCAGTGACTTTGAATCTGAAGGACACATGCTTTTGTTGAGCATGGATTCATTAAATGAGCTCTCAGACATTCCATTTCTTAATTACCTAAAGTGACTCTGAGCTCTGACCATGAGCTCAGAATAAGAAAGCTGCTCTCCAGTGACAGCCATGTGGGCACCCAGAATTGAGTCAAATGCCCTTCCTGTAAGAGTCCATTCATCTTCACAATCAGTATGGAAATCTGAGATGCTGTACTATACAGCCAGACCCAGCTTTCTATTAAAGTCCACAAGGTATGTGTGTACACACAGACACAGACATACACAGGCACAGCACAGATCTACACAGACACACACACACACACAGTTATATACAGACACACACACAGATACCCACACATAGACAACACACAGAGAGAGGCATACGCATACATATACACAGACACAGACACAGCACAGGCAACAGAGACATACACAGACATACACATGCAGTTGGGAATGTAGTTCAGTAGATAAAGCACTTGCCTTAGAATATACAAACTCCTGTGTACCAACTTCAGCAAGCATAAACCAAGTGTTGTGGAGTACATCTATAACCCCAGCACTTGGGATATAGAGAGAAGAGGATCAGGAGTTCAAGATCACCCACAACTACATGATGAGTTTGCAACCAACCTGGGCTACATAAAGCCCTGTCTCAAAAAATAAAATAAAATAAGAGGCTGGAGAGATAGCTCAGTGGTTAAGAGCACTTACTGCTCTTGCAGAGAACCTGAGTTCAGTTCCCAGCACCCACATGGCAGATAATGGCCATCTGTAACTCCAGTTCCAGGGGACCTGATGCCCTCTTCTGACCTCTAAGGGCAGGCACCACACTAGTGTGTGCATATACACACAGACACATACACATACATATAATTCAAACCAGAGTTACTTTCTCCATCAGAAACATCTAGAATGCTAACAAAGAATACAAGGAAATATTTTGGCTAACCCACATAGAGAAAAATAAATAAATTCAACTTCACTAGGAACAAAACTAAAGTCAAACCACAATGTGATTTTCAACTATCAAGTTGTCAACAATTTCTAAGACCCTGAACAAGATGCCAAATTTTCTTTGTTGTTCTTTTTAGAAACATCATCTCATGTAGCCCAGCCGGCCTCCAACTTGCTGTGTAGCTGAGAATGATCTTGAACTCCCAGTCTTCCTAGCTCTACCTCCTGAGTGCTGGGATTACAGGTGTGAGCCACCACACCCAGCTGGGAATTTTTATACACATTTTATTTCCTGGGTTGGTAGGAGTAGAGATCCAGGGTACCATCCAAGGATGAATTTTCACTAAACTAAAAGTCTAAAAGATACTTCTACTACTTATCCAGAGTCTTCAGGCAGGTGCATTGTAGATTTTACAAAAACTAATCACCATATAGGCAAGGATTTCTCCCTCAATTAATTGCCACAGCATTATTTATGATCAGGAAAACAAATGGAAAGGAAACTGAGCAGCGTCAAGAGAGGAAGGAGGAAATGAATGAAAGCAAATACATTTTTCTGTGAGCTGCTTTTGTCCCACTGAGTTCCATCCACTTTGAACTGCTATTAACCTGTAGCTGCCCCACTGGCCAAATCTGACCTGAATCTACTTCCTGCGGCTGCTCAGAACTGAAGTGAGTCCAGGCAAGATGAGTGTATTTTCTGAATGTGAAACGAATTATGTAACTGTAGCAAAATGTCCAAAGGGAAATGAATACGGGAGGGAATTTGGGGATGGAGGACATTGAATCAGCAGCAAACCATCCTTATTTAAGAGTTCTGCCCTTGAGCTGGACATGGTGGTGCATATCTTTAATCCCAGCACTCCAGAGGTAAAGGCAGGCAGAACTCTGAAGACTGAGGCCAGCCTGGTCTACATATTAAGTTCGAGGCCAGCTGAGGCTACAAGACCCTGTACTCACATGGCCAGAATGAACAAGAATGTGGACTCTACCCCCAGCATTCCAAAAATAAAAATAAAATAAGTAAGGGCTGGAGAGATGGCTCAGTGGCTAATAGCATTTGCTGCCTTTGCCAGAGGACCTGAGTTCAGTTTCCACTACCCACATAGGGTGACTAACAATCGTCACTCCAGCTCCAGGGGATACGACACCCTTTTCTGGCCTCTGCTGGCACCTACACCTATATGGGCATGCACACACATACACATAAATAAGAAATAAATAAATAATACTTAAAAAATAAAATGAGACAGGAAGAAGAGAAAGGGAGTAAAGAAAGTTACCATCAGACACCAGTGAGTGATTTAATTACTACAACTGAGAGCTAAATTTAGCTTTAGAGCTGCAGTTGCTAACAACTGGGCCAAAGCATGAAACACTTGGGGAATAGAGTTCTTATTGACTGCCACACAGAAAAATAATAAAAAGAGGAACAGCTTTGCTGAGGAGATGAGTTACTGTCAAATATGGAAATACGGCACAGTTCGTGTTTCTTTCACTTACAGCTTTAAATATGTAACACTGAGCAAGCAACTGCCAAGCTCCCTCAGCCTTGCCCACCTCAGTCTTTCAGGCCTGTTCCCTGAAACACAGCCCTCAGGAAACTGGGTGTCTTATGCCACCTGCCGCCTGTGTCTCCTTCCTCAAAGAAGAGTTGACGATGGTCAGGAAAGAGCGGGGTCCTCCATCAGTGAGAAAAAAAAAAACAGTGAAGCAAAGGCAACTCTCAAGCAGGACTGTCAATGCCTTGCAAGTCAGATGGTCATGGACTAGAAAGTCTTCCTGGCGGTGCATTCAAGTCAGCCACAACAAAGGCAGCTCTGGCTAAGGTCACTCCCAGAAAAACCTCCCAATTATTGTACCCGTCCCCATTCCCTCCCACAACTGCCATAAGAGGTTGTTGCTGCCCAGTAAACTGCTGAGAAAGCTTTTCTGATAAATATGCTTTTTATCCTTTTGTTTTTTTTTAAAAAAAAAAGATTTGTTTTTTATTTGATGTGTATGAGTATTTTTGCCTGATATGTATATGTGCACTACATGTCTACAGTGCCTGTGGAGGTCAAAAGAGGGTGCTGGATTGCTGGAGCTGGAATTACAGTCAGTCGTTAGCTGCCGTGTGAGTACTAGGAATTAAACCCAGGCCCTCTGCAAGAACAGCAAGTGCTTTTAATTGATGAACCACTTCTCCAGTCCCAACAATGGCTTAGGAGGTAGGGTGTCATGCAGCCAGAATGGCTTCAAATTACTACACAACCAAGGGTGGGTATCATAGTTAGCTACAGCTGTCAACTTGACACAAACCAGATTCACTCAGGAAGAGGGAATCTCAGCTGAAGAACTTTCCAGGTCAGATTGGTCTGTGGCCATGTCTGTGAGGCATTTTCTTAATTGCTAATTGATGCAGGCATGCCCAGCTCACTGTGGGCAGTGCCACTCCTGGGCAGGTGGGCCTGGGCTGTATAAGAAAGGTAGTTGAGCAAGCCAGGGGGAGCAAGCCAGTATGCAGTGCTCCTCCATGTTCTATGTCTCAGTTCTTTCTTTGAGTTCCTACTTTGAGTTCCTGCCTTGGCTTCTGTGGTAGTTTGAATGAGAATGTCCCCCACAGGCTCCAAATATTTGGACATTTTGTCTCCAGTTGGTGGTGCTGTTTTGGGAGGTCTTAGATGGTTTGGTCATGCTGGAGGAAGCACATCACTGGGGACTGGCTTAGAGAGCTCTTAAGCCTTCCTAGATTGCTAGTCACTCTCTTGTTTCCTGTGCCTGATGACCATGTGAGAGCTTAGCTTCTGCTCCTCCTCCAGCCAACTCTGCAGCCATGCTTCCCCACCATGATGAGCACTTGCCCCTTTGGAACCGTAAGCTCAAATAAACTTCCTTTTCCAAGTTTCCTTGGTCATGGTGTTTCTATCACAGCAACAGAAACGGAATACAGCTTCCCTTGATGATGGACTGTAAGCTATGAGCCAAATAAGCCTTTTCCTCCCCAAGTTGCTTTTAGTCAGTGTTTTAACAAAACAACAATAAGTAAACAAGAACACAGGGCCTTGAACTTCTGATCTTTCTGCCTCCACCTCCCAACTGTTGGGGTTACAGGCAGGCATCTCCACATCTGGTTATGTGGTGATAGTGATCAAACTTGGGGCTTTCTGCATGCTAGACAAGCACTTTACCAACTGAGTTGCATCAGCCCAGGCAACGAGCTTATAGACAAATTTTACAGATTGAAAAGCAATCAACTTACCTCTTCAGTGGGGGCAATGTTAGAGTAGCAAAAAGCCCCATTAAAGAAAGAGAAAGAGAGCGAGAGAAAGAGAGAAGGGAGGAAGGAAGGAGGGAGGGAGGGAGGGAGAGAGAGGGGGAGAAAGGGAAGGAAGGAAAAAAGGAAGAAAGAAAGAATACATGAAGTTGTCAGGAAAAAGTGATGGGGAGAGATGGGAGGTGTTGGAGGGGAGGGAGTGGGCATGGATTTGATCAAAATACCTTATATGCATGTATGAAATTCTCA
>NW_008343202.1:69084-103327 GCF_000622305.1 Nannospalax galili
AGTTAAAAAAAAAAAAAAGCCAGGCTACCTTGTTGGGATCACTGGGCTGGCAAAGGATGCTACTTTATACAATCCCCAAAAAAGAAAAAAAGAAAAAGAAAAAGGAATGAACTCTCCAGGTGGGCATGCTGACACACACTTGTAATCTCAACACTGGGGAAGCTGAGACAAGAGGACTGCCATAGGTTTGAGGCCGGCCTGGGCTGTGTGGTGAGTTCTAGGGTACCCTGAGTTACAATGTATTTTTCAAAAAATTAAGATCCAAGTAACAAAGATAGGAGGACTTTCCCAAAACTTCTCTGGACTTGGTCTCTCAAAACAAAGAAATTACCAAAAGCGGCTGAGCTGTCTTTGATGTATTCTCCTTATAGCCAGGAAGGATCCTGCATGGGGCCCAGGGGGTGCTTATCCGAGCAAGCAGGACAAATCAAAGGAGGGGCTGATGCCCAACTATTCATTTCTTCCTCCATTCTTCCTCCAACTGATTTATTTGATCCTCAGTGCAAATTACTCATCCCTTGGATGGGGGAGGGGAAGTGATACCCCAAAAGGGCCACTTACAAAGGGAGTTGCAGACTTCAGCCCCTTGGATCATAGATCATCTTCAAAGAGGATCAGCCAGTTGGAGAACAAGGTCATTTTCAGTTTTCTGTGCCAAAGTCAAGCCCTGGATGGGACGATCACACACGGCTCTGTCTCAGAAGGCACGTAATTCCGTGTGTGTTCTATTTTAAAGTGAAGCCCTTGGTGCTACCTTGATTTTGTAGAATTTACATCGAAAGGGCATAAAATGCCATACCATCTTGTGTGTTCCCCGCTTCCATGTGCTCTTTGCAAGAAAGTCAAACTCAGCTGTTTCAGAAGCCTGGGTGGCAAGCAATCACCGTATCTGTGGCACCGGATTTCAACTGTGCATATTCTCTGTGAGGCAAAAGGGTAGAGGGAGAGAAATAGCAGCAGAAATCTGTTCGTGCAGCCGGGTGTGGTAGCTCATGTGGCAATCCCAGCACTCAAGAGGCTATGGGGAAGAAGACTGCCACAAGTTCAGGGCCACCCTGAGCTACATTGTGAAACCCTGTCTCACAAACAAAATGAAAAAGAAAACCGCTCGTGCACCTGAGATGGTCCTCTGAACCAGTTTCCTTGTGTGCAAAATGAGGACTCTGCTGTTGCAGCCACATCATCGGGCTAGGGGTATGGTTGGGTTCGTTTTCTTGACCAGTTAAAGAAGTTAAAGGATAGAAAAATCTCAGACATAGTAGAGACTTGATTTAGAAAGAAGACACAGCTTCCATACGCACACTCACACAGGAAACAAAATGGAGGGGAACTAAAAACCAAAAATCCAACATCTCCCAGGGAGGGCCTGGGTTTTAAGGGTTTAGCGGCTTCCCCTCCCCTTATTTTGGATCGGTCAGCTGAAAGAAGAGAAGACTGATAGGTTTATGGCTTCAAATTATGAGGTGTCCAGGTTTGGCTTCAGTCTTATCTGAACTGGTTTGAGCTAGGAGAACTGGAAGAAGAACCCTACTGACAAGGGGGTGGGGGAAGCCCCCAGGCATTTGTTTCAGACCAAGAAGCAGCAGGAAGTGTATCATCTTCATGACTCCTCAGTGACTCAGTTTGCTTATTAGGGATTTAGTCCCTTAGACTGCCTGCCTGTAGAGATGGTGACTATTCTGTCAGAGCACCTGAAACAGCTGTGGGTGGAGCTGCTTCCTCTAGCTTCAAACCCTCCCTCCTAGACAGAGGAAGGAAGCTGTTAAGACTCAAGAAGTAAGCACAATTCACATGCCTCCAGAAGTCAACACAACTCTCAAGGCTCAGGATGTAATAAAACTCACAGGACACAGAAAGTTAAAAAAAAAAAAATCCTAAGACTCAGGAAGCTCTTGAAACTTGAGATTCACAGAGCCCCTCCCTGAGATGATCTCAGATAACAATTACTGGGGAGACGAGACTCTGGTTGGAGCTGCCTCCAAGTTTTGCACAGAGAGCTCCAGGGAGGCAGCTTTTATGGGTTGTCTCCCATGCTGCATGACAGAATAGAATTTTTGGTCATGCAGCTATCTTTGACTCATGCATGCTCCTGTAAGTCACTGCTGTTATAATTTGTAAGTAACCCTAACAAACCCTCTTGTTCACTAGGGTTAGACTTGAGTGGAATTTGTTTTGTCTGTCGTCAGTGCCCTATCTGGCTGAACAGGTATTTGTTCATGTCTCTACAGAAAAACTCACACAAGAACCTAGTATATTTGTGGGTCTTTTCTCTTCTGCCTCTGTGTGCCTCAGTTTCCTCACCTCTAAAATTCAAGGATGGGTCAAGAAGGAAGATAGCTCATACAGCTTCAACATTCTACATAATGAAGACTTCTCTTCACACATGTCATTCAAGGTCAGGATAAAAATTATCAGAATGCCCAAGTCTTTCTACCCAGTACAGACAAGAAAGAGAGCAGAAAGTTCCTAACCACTGGGAAAATGATGAAGCAACACCTGTTCCTGAGAGTCTTTGATTTCCACAGTCCATTACTACTCTGCCATTAAGCTACAACCCCAGCCAACAAACATACTCTGTTGTTATTTCTATATTTGGAATCCATTTCACCCTTATATATTGAACAGATGACAATCATGATATTAAGAAATAACAGAGTTGGGCATAGTAGTATACTCCTGCAATCCCTTCACTGGGGAGGTGGAAGCAGGAGGATCAGAAGTTCAAGGACATCTTTGACTATATTATTCTAAGACCAGCTTGAGATGCATTAGACCTTAGTTCAAAAGAATAATCATCATAATAATAAAGAGTTGAGTGTGGTCCAGTAATCCCAGCACTCACAGGCTGAGGCAGAGGGTCAATGGATGTTTGAAGCAAGCTTGGTCTATGTAGTGAGACTCTGTCTCTAAATACATAAACAAGAAAGAAGGAAATTAAAGTTCATGCACCCTAAATCTTAGCTGTCTATAGATTTCTGGTAACTATTGAACAGAGGATGAGACAGAATAAAGAAGAAGAAATAGCTATGGCTTCAGGTTGTGTTGAGGGAAAATGGACGCAACTGAAGATAATCACGCTGAGTGAATTAAGATAGCTATAAAAAGACAAATATCATATGTTTTCTCTCATTTTTAGTTCCCAGATTTTATAAAGATACATAAAAATGATGTATGAATATATAACATAAAAGTAAAGGTAAAATTGTCAAGGAGGACAAAGTGAATCAATGGGAGGAGAGAAAAAACAAAGTGGGGGGTATGAAGAGAAAATGTGTTCAACATACAATATATACATGCATGAAAACTTTTAAATTATATCTATTTTAAAAGAACATAAAGAAGAACTTGATCTCGAGAAATCTTTTTTGAAGGCCACCCGTAAAGAAACAGCTCCATAGTGTAAAAACTTCTTAGCACCAGTCTAGACAGGCTCACAGATGAAACCCTTCACAGTCCCACCAGAACTGCATCCCACACTGCTGTGAACCAGAGAAAGAGGCTAAAGTGGCCCTGGGTGACTGGGCTGTGAAGTGTTGAGGACTCCACTCAGGGGAGTCTAGCACATTCCTAGAAGTGTGGAAATCCTCTCCCTTCCCCGTTAGCCTTGGGCTCCATGACATCTCTCCTTCTGCTGTCAGAAGCTCTTATTAAATCTGTCAATCACATCTCAGCTTCATCTCTCCAACTTGCTCATGTAATCTTTGAAGATGAGGTTAGAATCAACCCTCCCTTTGATTCTGACCCTGGCTCCTCACACTCAAGCTTGTGGACAACCATGGTGAACAGTGAGAACCAGGGTAGGACAGTATGTTCATAAAGATCAAGCCTTGGAAAACACACACACACACACACACACACACACACACACACACACACACACACACACACACATACACACACACAAAAAAAAATCCTTGTACCCACTCACCTAGAAACAACATAAGGGAAGGAAGGCTTATTTTGGCTCACAGTTTCCAATGGTTCAGTCCCAGGCACTTGGACAGAACCTCATGGTGACAATCGCAAAAGGTGATTCATTTCATGGTGGACAGGAAGCAGAGACTTAACAGAGAAGTGGCATAACCTTCAAAGGCCCTCCACAGTCTCCCTATTCTGCTAGACAGGCCAACCCCCTAAAGCAGAAGTGTCCAACATGCAGCCCACCAGCCACTAGCTATGAATGTGGCCCAACATGAATTGCAAACTTACTTAAACACTATGAGATTCTTGTTTTTTGCAATTTATCATAACTTGATTACCCAATTCTCCACGATAAACCCTGTAGATGGCATCATGTCTCAATGTCATACAATGCCCTCTGGGTTGGAGCAATAAGTGCTGTGATTACAGGTGTGCACCATCACATCCAGGAAAAGGTGACTTTGAAGACAGAAGTTTGGCCTCTGGGCCACAAGTTGGACACCTTTACCCTAAAAGTTTCTACAACCTCCCAAAATGACTACAGAACAAAAATTCAAACCATGAGCTTGTGGGGTCACTACAGATACAAGGGATGACATCACCATTATTTGTTCTCGGAAGGCCTAGTCTGTACCTATTTACATAGAACACCTAAGTCCTTAAATCCAAGCTTAGTCATTACCTTCTAAAACCTTCTCAGGGGGGACTCCCAGCAAACCCCACTGATAGCGTTATTTACTCACCCACTGAGCTCGTACATACACACTTGTGCATGGACCATACCTCATCATGTCTAGTTACAGTCTCCATGGACCAGAGTGGAAATGAATGATTTTTCGGCCCCTTCAACTTCCACCCAGCACTGACAGCATTCTCTGGCACGCAGTTGATTCCTAGGTCATATTTCATGAATGTGAATATTTTGATTCCACTAGGTAGGCTTGAGAATTGGTTATGTGACTTTGTAATCAACTTTGTATAATGAATAGTACTTACCTATTTAATGGGTAGTGTCCTAGTTAGCCATAACTATCAACTTGACACAGCCTAGAATCACCTGAGAAGGGAGTCTCAATGAAAGGATTCCCCAGTTCAGATGGACCTGTGGCCATATCTGTGGGGGAATGTCTTGACTGTTAATTGATGTAGGAGAGCCCAGCCCACTGTGGGCAGCACCATTCCCTAGGCAAGTGGTCCTGGGTTGTATAAGAAAGCTAGCTGAGAATGAGCCTGTGACTGAGCCAGCAAGCAGCATTCTCCATGGTTTCTGCTTCAGGTTCCTGCTTGAGTTCCTGCCCTGACTCCCCTCAGTGATGAACTGTGACCTGGATGTATAAGCCAAATCAACCCTTTCTCTCCTAAAGTTGCCTTTGGTTATGGTATTTTTCACAGCAACAGAAAGGAAACTAGAATAGGTACCAAATTGTGCCAGGAATAAGCAAGATATTTCTTAGATTTGTTCTTTGCAGTTGTGATTTTGTTGTGTTTTTAAAATAATTTTTTAGCGGCATCATTATGTTTTTCCCTTCACACCAAAATAAAGCAGATTCAATACACATCTCACAAAATGCCTTTAAATGTCTGAAATGACAGAGATTGGAATTGGTCATACTCTTGAAAATAATAACAATGTAAAATAAAATAAGCTATAAAAATAAAATTGATAGGGCTGGAGAGATGACTCAGTGGTTAAAAGCACTTGCTTTTGCAGAGGACCCGAGTTTGGTTCCTAGCACCCATATCCAATGGCTCCCAACCACCTATAACTCAAGCTCCAGGGGCTCTGATGCCTCCTCTGGCCTCTGAGCACTGCACTCACATGTACATACCCCTCCACATGCATGCACATAATTAAAAATAGTAAAAATAGGGGATGGAGAGATGGCTCAGGGGTTAAGAGCATTTGATCCTCCTCCAGAGGATAAAAGTTTGGTTCCTAGCATCCACATTAGGTCACTCACAGCTACCTGCAACTCTACCTCCAAAGGATCTGACACCCTCTTCTGGCCTATGCAGGTACCTGCACACATGTAACACATTCACTTACACAGACACAGACACACACACACACACTCACATTAGTCTTAGCTGGGTATGGTGATGCATGCCTTTAATCCAAGCACTTGGAAGTCAGAGGTGGCCAAACTCTGTGAGACTGAGGCCAGCCTGGTCTACATAGCAAGTCACAGGCCAGCTGGGGCCACAGGGAGACCTGGTCTCAAAACACCAAAACAAATTAATCTTAAAATAAAAATAAATCTTTTTGAAGGAATGAAGGAAGAAACGAGGGAATGAGGGAGGGAGGGAAGTTGAATCAAGCAAGATCAGAGCCTGAGGGTACTTTAGAGGTAGAGCTGAAGTTTTCCATTCAGGTATACATGGAAACCAAAGCCAATGATTTTTGCTATGATGGAGCCTCTTCAAAACTCAAATTATGGGGACTAGAAAGATGGATCAGTGGTTAAAGTGCTAGCCATGCAGTTATGAGGACTGGCATTTGAATCCCCAGAATACACATAAATGCTAAATTTTTGTGGTGGCACACCTGTAGTTCCAGCACTTGGAAGGTAGAGACAAGGGATCTTCAGAACAAGTAGGCTAGATACACTAGCCTGTATGGATGAGCTCTGTGTTCAAACGAGAGGCCCTCAACGAATATTGTGGAATGTGATCAGGGCAGAACTGCCTATGTGATCCTTGGGCTTCCACACATATGTGTACACTCATCCATGTGCACATGCAAACGCATGTGCCCACACACATTATAACATGCATACACACATATACACATACCACATCTACACATGAGGAAAGAAAAAATATCTCAGTGAGTTTTTTCCTTAATGTGTATGCCTGTGTATCTGTGTGTCTGTGTCTGTGTCTATGTGTCTGTCTGTGTGTATCTGTTTGTGGGAATCTGTATGTAAGTGCAGTGGCCACAGAGACCAGAAGAGGGCGTCAGATCCCTAGAGCTGGAATTACAGGTGGTTGTGAGCTACTTGATGTGGGTGTCGGGAACTGAACTCAGGTCCTCTGCAGCAAAGGCTCTTAACCACTGAGATATCTCTCTAGTCCCTCAACAGACCATTTGTTTTTGTTTGGAACTACTAGGAACTTAACCCCATACCCTTGCACAAGCTAGGCTAGAGATCTGTGAGTAAGCAATATCTCCAACCTCAACAGATCATTTCTTTATAAAAGATGAATTATAATGATCATGCAGATGTAGAAACTTGGTTTCCTACTAGGCATCTGTATTAGTGTCTTATGGCTACTATAACATGATATAAACATGGTTTCTTAAAACAATCACCACACGTGCATTCTCTTGGGGTGGTTAAGAGCACTGACTGCTCTTGCAGAGGACCCAGGTTCAATTCCCAAAACCCACATGGCAGCTACAAACTGTCCTTAACTCCAGTTCCGGGGGTATTCAAAACCCTCTTCTGATCTCCACAGCACATTCATGTACATGCAGGCAATACACTCATACACATAAAATAATTAAAAAATAATAAATAAAATATTTTTAAAAAACAATCACCACGCATGTATTCTCTTATAGTTCTGGAGGTCAGAAGTCCCAAAGTCAAGATACCAGGAAGACCCTGTTCTTCTTGGAAGATATGGTGGGAATCATTGCTTTGCACTGTGTAGCCTTTAGAGGTTGCCTATTTTCCTTGGCTTATGACTTCTTTTATCTTAAAATTCAACAGCTTTAATTTCTAATCTACCACTCATCCTTGCATAGTTTTCTCATCATGAACCCTGTCTCTTTCCTATAAGGACACTTACAAATACACTGTCCACACAGGTATTCCAGAGTGATCTTCTCATCTCAATGTCCTTAATGAGATCACATCTGTTTGTCCCTTTTACTACACCAAGTAAAATATTCACAAGTTCTAGGAATAAATCCATGGACACTATGATAGTTATATTGATTGTCAATTTGACTGGACCTATAATCACCTAGAAGACAAACTTCCTGGCATGTCTGGGAGGGAGTTTCTAGATTGGGTTAACTGAAAAAGGAAGACCCACCCTGAATGTGGGCAGCACCATCCCATGGGCTGGGGTCCTGGACTGAATAAAAAGGAGAAAGCGAGCTGAGCACCAGCATTCATCTCTCTGCTTCCTGACTGTGGATGCAATGTGAGCAGCTGCCTCACGCTCCTGCCACCATGCCTTCCCACCATGATGGACTGTGCCTCAAACTGTCAGCCACAATAACACTTCCTTCCTTAAGCTGCTTTGTCAGATATTGTCACAGTAATGAGGACAGTAACTAATATGGACATATTTAGGGGTATATTATAAAGGTCATCTCAGGCTGGAGAGATGGCTCAGTGGTTAAGAGCACTGGCTGCTCTTGCAGGAGTCCCAGGTTCCAATCCCAGCACCAATATGGCAGCAAACAACTGTCCATAATTCCAGTTCCAGGGGATCTGATGCCCACTTCTGTCCTCCACAGGCACTGCACAACACAGGTGCACTTACGCACATGCAGGCATTACACTCATATGCATAAATTAAAAACAATAATTTAAGAACATTTTTTAAAAGGTTACCTCAATACCTAGTGAATTTCAATCTGACATTTATTCAAAATTTTAAAAATCTTTGTAACTGGAGACAGCAGTTAAGAACACTTGCTGCTCTTACAGAAGACCACTTACAGAAGACCAGAGCTCATTTCCTAGCAATCCCATAAGGAGGCTTACAACTCCCTGTAACTCCAACTTGAGGGGAACCAACGCCTTCTTCTGGCCTCTGTGGGTGCTACACTCTCACATGCACATACACACAAGGAGCACACATGCATACACATAACTAAAACTTTTAAATTAAATCTTTATTTTAAAATGAATGAAAATAAGGGGCTGGAGAGATGGCTCAGAGATTAAGCACACTGGTTGTTCTTGCAGAAAACCTGGGTTCGAATCCCAGCACCCACATGACAGCTAATAACTGTCCCTAACTCCAGTCCCAGGGGATCCGACAGCCTCTTCTGACCTCCGCAGGCATTGCACGACACAGGTGTACTTACCTGCATGCAGGCAATGCATGCATACACATAAAATAAAAAAATAAAAAAATAATTTTTTAATGAATGAATGAAAATAAAACCCTAATTAGCTACCAAGAATCAGGATAGTCTATCACTGATCATGTTTTATTGCTATGGGACCAAATTTTTTTAATATGTGTATGAATGTTTTGTTTACATGTATGTAAGTGTGCCATACATGTGCAATATCTGTGGAGACCAGAAGAGGGCATCGGATCCCTTGGAATTGGAGTTACAGATGGTTATTAGCCTCCGTATGGGAGTTGGGAATTGAACCCAGGTCTTCTGTAAGAGTAGCCAGTGCTCTTAACTACTGAGTCATCTCTCCAGTCCAGGACCAGTTTCTAAAAGGATGTTTTTAGGTTTAAGAGTATTCCAAGATATAAGAGAAAGATAAACTTTTTAATAAGTTTATCTTTTCTAAAGATAAACTTTTTTTAATCAAGGAGATAAAGGGATAAGCTAGACAAAATACTGAAAAATCGCATAAGAATGGGCCACATATCCTTCATTAAAGGGATATTTGAAAACTACATAGGTTCTACAAAGTCACTAGAAAGGTCAAAGACATGCAGACGCAGCACTCTGCCCAGAGTGGGGACCAGCCCAAGCCCATTCTGCCTGGATCAAAGTTACCACTGTTGACAACCCAGCAGCTGCCCAGTCTCCAGGACCATGAACAACAAGGACTCCACTGTGCTGTGCAAAGACCCAGACACCTGCCTGTAACCAGCTCACTGAGCCATTACATAGCTAAGAGGCCAGGCAAACCTCCATCCTCCTTTGCCAGGTAAGAAATCAGACTCCGCCAGTCATGTGATGCATGCCTATAATCCTGACCAACAGGAGCTACAGAGTAAGACTCTGACTCAAATAAAACAAGGGCTGGGGGTGGAGGTTAATGTTAGAACATTTGCCAACATTGGAAGGGAGGGAAGGGAAAGGAAGGGGAGAGGAGGGGAGAGGAGAGGAGGGGATGGAAGAGGAGGGGTAGGGAGGGGAGGGCAGGAAAGGAAGAAAAGAAGAAGGAAAAGAGGAAAGAAAAAGAGGGAAGAAGAGAGGGAAGCATCAGGGGTTAAAGACCTCAAGACTCCCTACAGGTCAGACCTGGCAGAGGAGGAAGAACCAGACAGTAGCACTTCCCCCAGATCCACCCCAGGATCTTCAACAGTAAAACAAATCTTTCACGTACCAGGAAGATCCTAAGGACTTGCCTTCAACTGCAATGGATCCTTGCACAGATCCCACAATGCAGTCTTCCTGCAAAATCCCTCATATCCTCCATAGCCCCATTCCACTCTCTCAGTCAACTGAAAAACTCAATGTGACCGCACTCTATGCACTGAAACAGGCTTAGCATCTAATTAAGGTGAGCAGGAGAAGCTAAAATGTGAGGGGTTAAAACTGTGGTCTCAGAACAACAGGCTGGGCAGGGGAGCTGGCTTTGCCTTGCTTCCATGTGGCCTTGAGGCAGTGGCATAATCTCTCTGGTAGCCTCTGTGTACTCACATAGATTAAGGGTAGTGAGCACTTGGCTGGGCAGCCATGAGAACTGGATGGCAGCAATGCTGGACACAGGGCTAACCATGATACATCATGCAGATTCATCTGTGGAGCCATCCTTTTCTGTCCTCTCTGGGGTCAAAAAGATTGGCTTTTAAAAAATATTGTTTATTTATTTTTATATGTATGAATATTTTTGCCGGTACACAAATAAGTGTGCCATATGTGTACAATGCCCACAGAGGCCAGAAAGGGGTGTCAGATCCCCTGGAACTGGAGTTAAGCACAGTTGATAGCCATCATGTGGGTGATGGAAACCAAACCTGAACCCTCTGCAAGAGCAGCCAGTGCTTTTAATGGCTGAGCCATCTCTCCAGCCCGGGTCAGGCTTTTTTAAAATCTTTATTACTATTGTGTATGTGTGTGTGCACATGATGTGGACGTGTTTGAGTGCAGGTGTGCATATGCCAAGTATAGAGGTCAGAGGACAAATGGTGAAATCCATTCTGTCCTCCCACCATGATGTTCGTTCAAACTCAGGTTGTCAGGCTTGCATGATAAGTGCATTTACCGGTACACTGAGTCATCTTGCTAAACCAGGATTGGCTTATCTTTAGCCTTGACTGTTGAGCAGGGTTTCTCTGATCATCTGGAATGCACTTTTGCTAAGCACACTGAAGTCACAAGGGCCAAACCAAACTACTTGGAATACAGGTTGCATTCTTCTGAGCTCAGAAAGCTTAAAACATCCCCCAACAGACTGGTCACTAAAGACATACCTCACACCTTATGCCATGGTCCCCTGGATCAACTAGACCTAAGCAAACTTTTAGATCTCCTTCTTTATGTTTTGTTACTGGAAATAGAATACTACTAGGCAAGTGCTCTGCTCTGAGCCATGCCCCCAGCTCCTTGCCGGGGGATTCTAGGCATGCCCCCAGTTCCTCATTGGGGAGATTCTAGGCAGGTGTTCAACTACTGAGCCAGTCCCTCACTTGGGAATTCTAGGCAGGTCCTCTACCACTGAGCCATGCCCCAGCCCCTCACTGGGGGATTCTAGGCAGGTGCTCTACCACTGAGGCACACCCTAAGCCCCTCACCGGTGGGATCCTAGACAAGTACTCTACCACTGAGCCATGCCCCAGCCCCTCACTGGGAGATTCTAGGCAGGTACTCTACCACTGAGCCATGCCCCAGCCCCTCACTGGGAGATTCTAGGCAGGTACTCTACCACTGAGCCATGGCTCCAGCCCCTCACTGGGAAATTCTAGACAAGTACTCTACCACTGAGCCACAGCCACAGCCCCTCACTAGGGGATTCTAGACAAGTGCTCTTCCACTGAGTCTTACCCCAGCCCCTTCACTGTGGGATTCTAGGCAGGTGCTCTAACATTGAGACCCTCCTCCCAGGTGACTCTAGGTTGTGCCAAGCTGACAAAGCTCCCCATCACACCTTTCTAATGGTACCCTTGCTCTCCCTAAATAGACCTCATTCTATTTGCATGTCATTTTTTAAATCTGTATTTCCACCTAAGTGCAAAAATGTGAGATACTGCCTTTCAGAGTCTGAGTTATTTTATTTAGTATGATGGTCTCCAGTTCTATTTTCCTGCAAATAAACAACACTCATCATGAGATAATATATTACACATCCTACCACAAGAGTCAAAGCTGCATCAGTTATGGTATCTTCCTTCATTGTACGTAAAACAGCACCCAAAACACTGTCAGTGCTCAATATGCAGTTACTGAGTAGGTGACCAGATGATTGAATGATAGAACACCAGGATGGTTCATACTGTCGACCTGATAGATCTAGAATCACCATGGAGACAAGCCTCTGGGCAAATCTGTGAGGGAGTTTCTAGACTGAGTTACCTGAGGAAGGGAGACCTACCCAAAGGCAGCACCATCCTATGGACTGGGGTCCTGGACTGAATGAAAAGGAGAGAGTGCACTGAGAACCAGCATTCATCTCTGCTTCCTGACTGTGGATGTGATATGAGCAGCTCCCACACACTCCTACCACCATGTCTTCCCCACCAGGATGGACTGTGACCTCAAACTGTCAGTCATGATAACACTTCCTTAAGCCGCTTTGTCAGGTATTTTGCTGTGGCAACAAGAAAGTAATGAATACAGATACCTTTTATTTTTTCAAGAACTCAGTGAAGGGGCTAGAGATGGCTCAGCAGTAAAGAACACTTCTCTGAAGACTGGAGTCAGATCCCAGTGCCCACTTAACAAGCCAAGCATGGTCCACGTGCTTTGTAATCCGAGCACTGAGTAAAGCACGGTGGCAGGAGGACCACTGCGGCTTATTGAACTCAGCCAAAAAACACAAGCTCCAGGTTCGGCCAGAGACCCCACCTCGAAGCAATAAGGCCAAGGGAAATAGGTGAGGACACCCAGTGCCCTTCTTTGTCCTCTGTGCATGTGCACAGACACCCACATTTACATGTGTGCACCTCACATACATACACACATACACAAACATACAAAAACTAAAACCCTAATGAAGTAAATATTATTGTCTTGTTTTTACAAGTGGGAAAACAGATTCAGAGGAGACCCCTGAGGCCTGGGAGGCATGAGGACCTCAGATCCCCTATTCTGAGACTCTTTGCCTCCTTCCTGTCCTTCTATGTCTTATTCTCTCAGGTGGGTCCTTACGGACAGGGTTCCCACCCAACAGTCCCTCTGACTTTTACTAGGCAGAGTGCTTAGATATTAGAGGATGGAATGAAAACCTGTGGAGTGAGTGTAAGTTTTAATCTATTAAAATTCAATTCAGGATCTGGGGAGCTGGCTCAGTTGGCCAAGTGCTTGTGTTACAAGCATGAGAACCTGAGTTCAATCCCCAGAACCCACATTAAAAATCCAGGCAGAGGACCAGAGAGATGGCTCAGTGGTTAAGAGCACTGACTACTCTTGCAGAGGACCCAGGTTTGGTTCCCAGCACCCACATGGCAGCTAATGTCCATTCTAACTCCAGTTCCAGAGGATCACAGTCTCTTCTGGCCTGCACAGGCATTGCACACACATGGTGACCTTATATACACGTAAGTAATACACACATAAAATAATAATAAACTAAAATTTTAAAAGGTCAAGTATGGTGGTACACACTTGTAATCCCAGTGTTGAGGAGTCAGAGACAGGTGGCTACTTGGGGCTCACTGGCCAGTCACTCTAACCTAACTGGAGAGCTCCAGGTTCAGCTAGAGACGCTGTCTCAAGCAGGTGGGTGGCATTTGTGGATGAAACCTGAGGCTGTACACGTGTGTACCACAACACCCAGCAACAATCCCCATTTTACTAGGAGACACAGTCTTGTTTTCTGTTCTTCTTTGAGGTCTGACCACTTTGCAACACTTTCAACAGCAAAGTAGACCCACTCCTGCCCCGACCATTCAGGACACCCCTCAGCCTCCTTGGTGGTATGCCATCTTCCTGACTCAGCAGAGTCCAGAATCTTCCTATGACATTTTTATTAGTGAATTTCCTTCTCTGGCAATAGGAAACTTTATAGCTGCCTCTCTGCAAACACTCTGGGTATATTTTTATTTATTTACTTATTTATTTATTTATTCATTTATTCATTTATTTATTTATTTATTCTTATTTTATGTATCTGAGTGTTTTGCCTGCATGTATGTGCAATGCCAGTGGAGGTCAGAAGAAAGCGCAGACTCCTCTGGAACTGGGGTTACAGACAGTTGTTAGCTGCCATGTGGTTTCTGGAAACCAAACTTGGATCCTCTGTAAGAACAGCCGGTGCTTTTAACCACTGAGCCATCTCTCCAGCCCCTGGGTGGGTTTGTGGGTCTCTTTCTAAATCCTTTCTTTCCTTTCTTTCTTTCTTTCTTTCTTTCTTTCTTTCTTTCTTTTTCTTTTTCTTTCTTTCTTCCTTCCTTCCTTCTGTTTTGGTTTGGTTTTGCTTAGAATTTGGATTCATTGTGCAAGGATGCAGACAGCAGGATGGTGAGCAAGCCAGATACTTGATTCATCTCTGTCTGGTAATTTGTTAAGGCCGTGAAGCAACGATGTGATCTATGATTTCTTGCTCTGGATCTATCAGCCTCCTTCCCCACACATCAGCCTCCCAAGTGACTGTGCCTCTCTCCAGAGCACGCACTGAGTCACCCTCTCGATGAAGACAAATGTGTTTCTCTGTGAGCAGGCAACGCTTTAGCCCCAAAACACATTATAATCAAAAATTATTATCAGAGACTCAGGAGGAAACACTTCACCGCGACAGGTTTGTAACTGAGTCTGTTTATGAGCTTGGAGCAGTGGCCTGTGCCTCTCATCCAACCCAGGCCATTAGCACTTGCCCTCATGTCTTACCTCCCTTAAATAAATGTTCTTTAAAGACAAATAGACTGGAGAGATGGGAAATTTTCAAGATCGGATCATTTGTTGGGGACATAACCAGTATGATAATAGATAGCAGGTTTTATTATCTCTATGCTTCAAAAAAGACAACCCAGCTCATGCCTCTAACTCAGAAGGCTGAAGCAGGAAGACTGCCTTGCATTTGAGGCCAGCATAGTGAGTTCTGTGACAGTCTGAGCTACAGGATGAGACCCTGTCTTTAAAACAAACAGACAAACAAACAAAAAAAAAAAACCCAAACATGAAAGAATGAAAGAGAAAGGGGGGAGGGAATAAATTCTATCTTGAAGGGGTTCTGGCTTTAATCATTTACAACTGACTGTGGCTATACATAGAAAGTGGAGAAAATGCCTAAATAGTACCTTTCTTTCTAGAACTTTCCAAACCAGCATGTTCCTGAGGTTAAAAGAAAGGGATTGGAAAGGTGGCTCAGTGGTTAAGAGCACTTGCTGCTCTTGCAGAGGTCTTGTGTTGAGTTCCCAACATTCACATCAGGTGGTTCACAACCAACTACAACTCCCATTCAGGGGATCTGACATACATACCCACACACAGACACACAGACACACGGACACACACACACAAACTAATCTTTCTTTAAAAAGAAATGAAATGCCAGGCATGGTATTATATGCCTTTAATCCTAGCACTTGGGAGGTAGAGGCAGATGGATGTCTGTGAAATCGAGGTCAGCCAGGATTACATAGTTAAACCCTGTACCAAAAACAAAAACAAAACAAAAAGAATGTGATAGAGCTGGGGAGATAGCTCAGTGGATAAGGTGCTTGCTGTGAAAACATGAAGACCAGAGTTCAGATCTCCAGAACCCACATAAACAATGGATAGACATGGTAGCCCCTTGTAATTCCAGCACTCAGAAGGCAGAGACAGGGTATCCCCAGAGCAAACTGATTCTCTTGATTAGCTGTATCCATGAGTGCCATTTGGTTGAGAGACTGCCTCAAGAATAAGGTGGGAGAGAAATTGAGGAAGAACTACCAATGTCAACCTCGGACTCCACATGCATACACACATATGCACACCTGTGTATGCATGCCTGTACCACATACACACAGTCACATACTACACACACAACACAAAAAAAACATGCAAAACAAGTGACAAAAATTATAGCTGTTTTACCCAAGGGGGAAAAACACTACACATAACCTTACAAAATATCCCAAAGCTCCAGGGGGTAAAGACCCCAGTTATAAGCATCTGACTGGGAAAGCTGGCCACCCTTTCTTCTAGGCTTTTATTGAGATTCAAATTTGAAACAATTGGCATCTGCTCCTAATTTGCATACTCAGTCCCACCCCTAATCTTAAAGGAGAATTCAATGTTCAAAGCACTTTCAAGCTCACAGGAAGGGTTCCAAAAAGAAGTAACAAAACCACGTACAAATGCGTACCTGAAGCTCTGCCTTTTTTTTTTCAGCTCTGAAAGATGTTAGCTAAAGACATACAGACAGTGGTCTGAGGGACACCATGCTAGCATAGAAAATACTGTGTTCTCAGGTTTGTCTCAGTGGGTCCCCCTTTCCCCGACAATTCCCCCAACCTTAGCACCAGATGATTACAAGACTAAGGTCTCTAAGGTGTCCTACAAATCACCAGGGGAAACAAATCAAGACTGTCATAGTGCCTTCTGTCTACAGTGTTCCAAAGCTCAGAAATGTTAACTGACTCTCGGGGTAGTTGAGATTGACAACTTATCCTGAGGCTCACCCCTCTGGGAACAGGAAGAACACAGCAAAGGTTCAGCCCCCTGGCACCAAGCTCAGGATCATCCTACAGCTGGGCTTGTAAATGTTGCCACACTCTAGTTGCAGCATGACCTTCAGTCCTGGGACAATTCATTTTAGCAATTTTACAGAGGAAAAAAAAACAAAAACAAAACAACCACTCTCCTCATAAGCACTATAAAACTTTACTGTAATAAACAACCCATTGCTACTGAAATTGAGCTGGGCATGGTGGTGTACACTTGTCATCTCAGATACCAGGAGGATCAAAAGTTTGAGGCCTGCCTTGGGCTATAGAGTAAGTTCAAAGCCAGCCTGAGCAACTTAGAAAGACCCTGTCTCAAAATTAAATAGATAGATGATAGATGCATAGTGATGATAGATAAATACACAGATAGAGTTCACAAATGTTAGTTGATAGATACATGGATAGACAGATAAAGACAGATTACATTTACACACAGATTATAGATATAGATGAGGAGAGATACACAGCTATGGATAGATAATAGATGATAGTTGATTATGAATAAAGACAGTTAAATGATAGTTGATAGATGCATGATAGATAATACTTGTCAGGATGATATTAATAATAATCATGAGATGTCATGGTTGTGCACACCTGTAATCCCAACACTTGAGAGGCTGAGGCAGAGAGATTGCAAGCCTAACTAGTTTGAGTTACGTAGTGAGCTAGAGGCCTGCCTGTGCTATACAGCAGAAGTGTTTACAAACTAAAAAATGAGAAAAATGAAGAGAAGAACAAGAGGATGATGAGAGAAAGAAGAGGAGGAGCGGGAGGAGGAGGAAGAAGAGGATGATGGTGATGAGAGAAGAAATTACTATTACTTCTGTTACTGGGGAGGGGTACTCACATGAGCAGTGATAGAGATAGAACCCTTACATATTAGGCAAGAGTTCTACTGTCAAGCCATACCACTAGCCCCTTACTGGGGGATTCTAAGAGGCAGGTGCTTTACCACTGAGCCACACCCAAGTCCCAAATCCTCATTAGAGGATTCTAGGCAGGTGCTCTCCTACTGAGCCACACCCCAGCCCCTCACTGGGGGATTCTAGGCAGGTGCTCTACCACTGAGCCACACCCCAGCCCCTCACTGGGGGATTCTAGGCAGATACTCCTCCTAGCCATAATGTCTCTGCTCATTGTATACTTACTACATACCAAATTCATAGCAGTAACACACTTGGCTACAGTATAAAGACTGTACTGTGATCCATGTAGTACAAGTGAGAAAGATCAAATTCATGGAGAACTTGAATGCCCCCAGCCCCCTGCATCAAGCACCAAGCTTTCCTGCCATTTGCATTGTTTCAGTCTTACCTCATTATAGAGTTAAGTATCAAGAGCCTCTCACTCCCTTTTGGACAAACTTCTCAGAGGATCTGGCGTTTATTTACACTTTGTGGTTTTGGATACAAAACCCAGAATAACCTTGAACTCAACATCCACCAACCTCAGCCACCAAAGTAATGGAATAACAAGGCACAAACCATCAAGCCAGACTTTGAAATAACCATAGGAAAAAATGTGTACTTTCAATGACTATGCCCAAGATATCACCTGCTTTTAAACGACTTGATGCTGTGTTTAGATGATCTGAGCTGTTGTGATGAGGCAAGATTGGTGTGCCAGCCCTCCTAAAACATGCTACCTATAATACATCTTTGATTGGCCTCAGGAAATGATTCAGTCTAGTTCTACTCAATTAGCAAGAGAAGAAAATCTCAGTATCAACAAAGCCAACATCACAATGATAGCTTCTGGCAAACTCCCTTCTGCATCCAGATGGATAATGTTGGATAATTGTCCTCAACAGGTTAACTCATTTAGTTAGAGATGGCTTAATGACCACAGCAGATTGATGAGGAGGTCATTTCTGGTGAAAGGGAATGGCTCCTCAACAAAACCAAAGTTATTTTATAATAAACAGTTGGTAACTCTTTTTAAATGTGCATTTGTATGTGTGATCTGTGTCAGTGTGGTGTTCATGGAGGCCAGAAAAAGGTGTCAGGTTCTCTGAAGCTAGAGTTGTAGGTAATTATGTACTACCCAGCATGGGTGCTGGGAGCTGAATCTGAGTCCCCTACAAGAGCAGCAAGCACTCTTAACTGCAGAGTCATCTCTCCAGCCCCAGTTGGTAACTCTTAATCTTCAGTTCTCTCGTCAAGGTCATGCTTTATCATGCAGGTTCTTGAACCTTCATAGAAATCCCTATTGTTTGAATCTATTATGGCCCCCATTGGCCCAAGTGTTAAAAGTTTGGTCCTCAGTTTGGAGCTATTAGAAGGTGGTGGAAACCTGTAAGAGGTGGGGCTTAGTGGGAAGTTTTAGTTCATTGGGGTGTGCCCTTGAAAAGAATTATGGGGTGCTGATCCCTTCATTGCTATCTGTTTTGCTTCCCAGCCACCATGAGGTAAGCAGTTTGCTCCAACACATAATTCTACCATAATGTTCTGCCTTGTCAAGGACCCAAGGGAATGAGGCCAGTCAAACAAGAAATCTCTGAAGCCAAACAAATCTTTCATCTTTTTAAGTTGACTGTCTCACGTATTTTGTTACAGTGATGGAGAATTTACTAACACACATCCCAAATCTGCCTGCTATTTGAAGCAGGGATGAAGAAAAAAGACTCAGAGAAACAGATGGTATTAATAATCAACTGGATGGGGAGGATTTCTAAATTGCAGTGTAGCTTTCTTTCTCCACATCTAAAGAGTCTAAAACAAATTCCTCTTCCTTCACTGAAAATCACCTCCAGAAAGTCACTATTAAATGGAAACACTTTTTTTATAATTGAAGAAATTCAAGGCTGGGAGAAGGCCTAGTCAATAAAATGTTTACCATGAAAGCATGGGTCATGAGTTTGGATCCTCAGCACCCACATGAAAAGCCAGGTATGTTGGTATACACCTGTAACTCCAGTGTTAGGGAGCCAGAGGCAGGCAGATCCCTTGGGTTCACTGACCAGACAATCAAACCAAATTGGTGAGCTCCAGGTTCAAGGAGAGACCCTATCTCAAAACATAATGAGACAGAGAGAACCGCTTGAAACTGCCTCTTCTGGACATGTCAGGGCAGCTGCATCATGAACTCACAGCAGCTGTGGTTGCCTGCACGTGACCCGCACGAGATCAAGCCGGTCAACATTCAAGTATGGGTGGGAGAGGAGCTCATGAAACCCCATCCTTAACTGAGGGGCTTTTGACAGTTGATGGCTTTGAAGAGAGGGAGAGTCAATTTTCTTCAGGATGTAACCCTGGCAGGTTGCCAGTACTCCAGTGGATGGTTCCCTGCACCCACACATACAGGCAGCACTAGTTAGATTCAGTGTATGAAAAAAACATAAAGTTGGGAAGGGGACTTGTAGAAGGACCTTGGAGGAGTTGAAGGGCACAGTGGAGGGATGAATATGATCAAAGTACATTATATTCACTTATGAATACATACCTAATTATATAGAATATAATAATTACAGAATAAAATAACTAATCAAATAAAAGTAATCTGGAGAGCAATTCATAAAGATGCGTGACATAGACCTTTGTCCTATAAACACCTGAACACATGGCCACACACACCCATATCCACATACACACAAATACACACATACAATCCTCACAAATTTCAGAATGAGATAAAAGTGAATGTTATCAATGTATCTGAAGTAACAATACAAAATACTTATTTTATTGTGGGTCAAAGGGTTACTACTTAAGATTTTTACTTTTTTAAAATTTTATTTGTGTGTACATGTGTCTGTGCACATAAGTGCAATGCCCAGGGAGGCCAGAAGAAGGCATTGTATCCCCTGGAGCTAGAGTTCCAGGTAGTTGTGAGCCACCTGACACAGATGCTGAGAACTGAACTCAGGTCCTCTACAAGACCAGCAAGTGCTCTTACTGGCTAAGCCATCTCTCCAGCCCCACAGTAAACTTAATTAAGTTTAAGGGAATGTCACTTTTTTTTTCTTTCCTGTTTGAATGTGAAATTTTGTTTCTGTTTCTATTTTGATAGCCTTTGTGGTTCATGATTTTTCTCTTTTATCATAAGATGTCTCAATGACATTTAAAAGCAAGCAGAATACCAATGACAAACAAAGAAAGTCAGAATGGCTTTCTGAGACCACTCAGGTCTCCTTCCAATGGCAACAATGTGCATGCTCAGGGCGAGATGCAAAAAAACAGAAAAAAAAACCAAAAAAACTAAACACAAGTCTTAGGCTAATCTCTCTGAGAGGTAACCCTTAGAAACATGTGCCCAGAGACAGCCCTCCTCTCCTTTGATAACAAAGCTTCAAAACTCTGTATAAAAGACTTTTCTCTCAAGGCTGAAAGGCAGGTCAAGCCTCTGATAGGAATACTCATATAGATAAAAGACACTGTTGTGAAGCTAATTCCCAGCTCAGGAACAGAGCTGCCTATCTGCCTGTCCCACTCATGTTGGGAAGATGTGAAGTCCTGTTTGGGTTTTATCAAGACGTGTGAGCCCTCATTCTTTTCTGGGAAGAGCTCTGAGCATCTCTTCTCATAGGAAGGATGTTTGTGTCTCCTTAAGGGCTTCTCTTCAAGAGTCTCTCTCTCTAAGATCCTTGAGAGAGACACGGCCCCAGAAAAAGGCAAGCAGTGGGTACCTTCTGGTTCCTTATATCAGTCATCAGAAGAGGACAACTAGGCAAAGTGATGCAAGACTGCCATCCCAGTCTACTTGGGAGACTGAGGCTGGAGGATCACGCTCGAGAGCTGCTTCAACTAAAGAATGAGTTGAGACTCAGCCTTGGCAACTTAGTGACACCCTGTTTCAAAGCAGTAAGTAAAAACAGGTCTGGTATGTAACTAAGTGGTAGAGCTCTTGCCTAAAATTTCCCCAGTGAGTGGCTGGAGGCATAGCTCAGTGGTGGTGCTCCTGTCTAGAACCTCTGGGAGGTGGGTGTCAAGGGACGTGGCTCAGTGACAGAGCAACTGCCTAAAAACCCCCAGTGAGGGGATGAGGGACATGGCTCAGTTGGTAGAGCATCTGCCTAGAATCCTCCAGTGAGGGGCTGGGGTGTGGTCCAGTAGTTAGTGCTTTTGTAGCATAAAGAGGCCCTGGGTTCAATCCTCAGTACCAAGAAGGAAAGGAGGAATTAAATGGAAGAGGTTGTTTATGGTATGCGACCAGCTGAGCAGGTGTGGAGCGTGTGGGAGCCAGCCCCTTCCTGCCCATCCCTGCCCATCCAGCCCACGGTGCACTCTGCTCCTCTGCTGGGTTCATCTTGAGCTTTAAAAATATCTCTCCGCCCACTGAAAGTTTGATTAATCAGCCAGTGCTCACCCGTGTGTCACCTGGGTGGCAGTGATGTGTATGACAAGGACGTGAGGGTTGCACAGAAGGCACAAAGGGCCTTTTCCAGTAGGAAGAAGGATTCAGAACATGATGTTATTTTTTTTTAAGGATGAGTTTTAAAGCCAGGTGACACTTGAACTTCGGTTCCAACAGATGCTTCTTATGTGATCTTGGACAAGGTCATTTCAGGTTCAGATTTTGCACTTTTACAAAAAACACTGTTGTAATGAATAACAATACCTTTAAGATGGGATTATTGAAATGATTAAACAAATTAATTCCCAGAGTACCAAGAGGGTTCATCAGGGGAAAGGAGTTTGTAGTCAATGATCTGAGTTCCATCCCTGGAACCCACATGGTAGAAGGAGAAAACTGACTCCCACTAGTTGCCCTGACCTCTATACTTGAGCGAATCAATAGAAATGTAATATATGAGTTACTTCTATAGAACACTTCCTGGAAACCATGGGCCTAGAGCATGCCAGGCAAGTGTTCTATCAATAAGCAATATCCCCAGGCTTTTTCTTCAGTGTCTCACTGAGTTGCCCACACTGGCTTTGAACTTGCTCAACAGCTTGGGAATACCTGGAACTTGTGATCATACTGCCTCAGCCTCCTGAGTGCTGGGATGATAGGCATGTGCTACTATACCCACACCCAGCTTGAGAGAGTCAGAGACAGAAAAACAGAGAGAGAGACAGAGAAAGCAAATGCTGAAGATCTTAAAAATTAGATCAAAGAGGGGCTGGAGAGGTTGCTCAATGGCTAGGAGCACTTACTGCTCTTGCAGAGAACTGGGGTTCAGTTCCCAGCATCCACAATGGGGCAGCTCACAACAAACTGTAACTCCACCTCCAGGAGACGCCCTCTTCTGGCCTTTGCAGGCACCTGCACACACATGTGCATACACACACATAATTAAAAATAAATCTTTAAAAAATGTAGATGAAAGACTCAATGATTCATTATATTTTTACTCTACTTTTTTAAATCTCTGCAAATTTGAAAATGTAAATACTAAATTTTTATATGTGTGTGTGAAACAAAGAGGGGTTAGAAAGAAAGCTCAGCAGGTGAAGTGCTTACTTTGCAAGTATGAGGTCCTGATCCCCAGAACCTAGATTTAAAAAGCCATAATAATCTTAATATTGGGGAGGCAGAGAAAAGAGGATCCCTGGGGCTCACTGACCAGCCAGCCTAATCTACTTGGTGAGTTCCAGGCCAGTGAGAGAGCCTGGCTCAGAAAATAAGATGGGTGGTGCTTGATGTGCAACACCTGAGACTGGTCTCTGCCCTTCACATGCACATGTGCCCCCACATGAACACACATACATACACATACACACAATGAAAATAAAGTCATCTGAGGACCCCAGCTCTGCCCAGCAGTCATGGGGGTCTTCTAGAAAGGAGACACCAGTCTCCTAACAACCTCTGTACAGTCTAGGGCTAAAAAGAAAGACAGTGCTCCAGACCTGTGAGAGCATGAAGGAGGCCAAAGATGCATTTATAAACCTTGTTTCTGGGGCTGGAGAGATGCTCAGCAGTTAAGAGCACTTGCTGCCCTTGTGGAGGACTTGAGTTTAGTACCCAGCTCACAGGCAACTGAAACTCCAACTCCAAGGGATTGGACACACTCTTCTGGTCTCCAAGGGAAGTGCAGTCATGTAGTGTACATAAATTCACATAAATAAAAATAAATCTTTTAAAAATAATGGTAATAAAATAATAAATAAGGCAGGCACATTAGCACACACCTTTAATCCCAGGACTCAGGAAGATGAGGAAGGTAGGTCTCTATGGGATTGTAGCCAGCCTGGTCTACATAGTGAGTTCCAGGCCAGCTGGGGCTACAGGGAGACCCTGTCTCCAAAACACAAAAACCAACAAACAAAAAATAATAATAATAAATAAACTTTGTTGAGGCTGGAGAGATGGCTCAGCAGTTAAGAGCACTGCTTGCTCTTGCAGAGGTCCTGGGTTCAGTTCCCAATACCTACATGGTGGCTAACAACTGTCTGTAACTCCAGTTCCAGGAGATTTGACGTCCTCTTCTGGCCTCTGCAGGTACTGCATGTACTTGGTGCACTTACATGCATGTAGGCAAAACACTCATACAACTAATACCCATAAAATAAAAATTAAAATGAGCCTTGTTTTCTGATAAAAACTGAGACTACATAGTATGGACTCCATAGTATGAAGTCACAAAACAGAATAAAACAAAAAGCAAAATGTTCCATTTAAGAATATCCTTTCATGAAAAACAAAAGATTCATCATCTAGAAGACATGAAGAAAAAGACTTTATTTTCACATATATTTTATATACATAATGTATGAAAAAACAGATTTTCATAAACTTGGTACTAGCTGTTCTCAATAAAACCAAGGATTGGGAGAAAATTAGAAAATATGGCCTCAGGCAAACAGGAAGAAAAATCTACAAGGAGATCTGCCAGAAGACAAAAGGTATGTCAAAATGAGGGGGTTTGACTACAGTAGATCCCGGTAGTTCCAAATTGAAATGACCCAACTATCCTTCAAGAACAGAACAGGTGAATAAGCTGAGGGATATTGAAATATAAGACAACACTATGTTGCTGAGAATGAGTAAGCTTCAGAGAAAGGTGACATGTTACATTACACACAGCTGTGACCAAAATACAGAGAGAATTATTTAAGGGACAAAGGACTTACTTTGACTCACAGTCTCAGAGGCATCAGTCCATCATGTTGAGGAACATATGGGAGAGTTAAGTATCATATCAGGGTAGTCAGGAAGCACAGAAAGGGGATAGAATCAGATGCCAGAGACAAGGACACACCCCCAGAGACCTGCTTCCTCCCAACTACACTCTACCCTATACCAATAATGTCAAATTATGAATGGATCAAAGGACTGATCTATGATTACATCAGAGCCTGCCTGATCTGTCTCTGGAAACATCATTATAGGCACACCCAAAAAGGTGCTTCACTGCTTTCCTAGGTGTTTCCTAATCCAATCAGATTGATAATCAATATCGACCAGAGGGCTGGGGAGATGGTTCAGTTCATAAAGTGCTTGCAGGGGAAGCATGTGGACCTATGTTCCATCCCAGGACCTCAAGTAAAAAGGCTGGGCATGGTGATGTTTGTTTATAATCCTGGTGCTGGGGAGGCAGGGACAGGTAGATTCCTTGAGGTCACTGTCCAGCCAGCACAGACAAATGGTGAGTTTCAAGCCAGTGAGAGACTCTGTCTCAAAAAGCAAGGTAGTTGGGGACTGAGAAAGGACATTCAAGGCACATGCACACACACACACACACACACACACACACACACACACATAGACACACATATACACACACACACACATAGACACACATATACACACACACACACATAGACACACATATACACACACACACACATAGACACACATATACACACACACACACATAGACACACATATACACACACACACACATAGACACACATATACACACACACACACATAGACACACATATACACACACACACACACACACACACACACACACACACGCTAACCTTAACAGGCAAATTTAGGATTTAGCAAGCAGTACAACATTATTCAACAAATAGCACTGAGAAAACTATACTTAAATTCTAATCTGTATATCTAATAATAAAGTCCCCCTAAAAGTACAAAACTCTACAAATACATTTTGTATGTACATAAATCCCCTGGATAGACTGTAAGCTCCTTGATAACAGGAAATTATATGTACTTGATTTTCCTCCTCTACTTCTACCTCATTTCTTGAATGAGTGAATCATGAGTGAATGAATATTTGAATAGCAACAGAGATACCAATAGATATGATTTGAGTGCACTTCACATCCCAATCTTTCTCCTAGGGTAAGAATATAAGAAAAGGAGAGACCTCTAAGAGGTAGGGACTCCTGGGAAGTAGTTGAGCCACTGAGGACACTGCCTAAGAAGAATTGATGTAGTTCTCTTAGAATCCTGGATAGTTCTCCACAGAGTGTTGTTTTAAAAGAGCAAAGCCTGGCTCCACCCAGTCTGGCTCTGGTTTCCTATGTCACCACGTGATCCTTCCTTGCCCCACACATTTCTGCTACTATGATGTCATGCCAGTGCTATGTCACTGAAGAAAAAAGAAAACTTCTTTTCTTCATAAAATTCCCAGCATCAAGTATTTCATTATAGTGAAAGAAAGTAGACTTGTACAAATAACAATGGATGAATAAGAAGGAAAGAATTAGTGAATAAGTATCCCCATCCTTTCAGAGTTTGTTGCACTGAGTGATTTCCAGCTCCAATGTGGATATCTTGGGGCACTATTCTCCCCTGAGCTTTATTTAAAGAGAAGCAAGAGAAACTTTCCATGAAGGAATTGCAGCTAGAGATCATCTGCATAGCCCGTGATTTGTTTCACCCCCAAACTCTAGTTATATATGGGACATTTGTGGCCAGAACATTGAAAGAAAGACATTCTGTCACTGGCAACAACCACCAATTATGTGGGGAAGCTGTATCTGTGGCCATCCACAAGCAGTAAGATACAGCTAGTATAGTAGGGGAAGTTTAGAAGCAGAGGAGAGTGACCCCAACTGTTATGATTTCAATATGCAATGTCTACCAAAAAGGCTCATGGAATCAATGGTTGGTCCTCAACTGGTGGCATAAAAGCTATAGGGTCAGGCCTATCACAGCAATAACCCCACTCCTGGAACTGATTTCTGTTCTTGTTTCATTTCTGTTGCTGTTTTAAAATACCCTGACAAAAACAGCTTGGGGAGAAAAGGCCTTATTTCACTTCACAACTCCAGGTTACAGTCCAGCAGTGTAGGGAAGTCAAGGCAGGAACTTCGATGGTCACAACCCATGCACAGTCAAGAACAGAGAGAAATGAAGGTATACATGTTCACTTACTTGTGCTCAGAAGGATTCCTCCACTCTTCTATAGTTCAGGACCCCTTACCTAGGGAATGGCTACCACCCACAGTGGACTGGGTCTTCCCATACCATTTAACTTAATTAAGGCAATCCTCACAGACATGCCCATGACTCAACCCAAAGTAGATAATACCTCACTGAGGCTCTCTCATCAGGTGATTCTAGGTTGTGTCAAGCTGACAATTAAAAATAATCATTATAGGGAAGTTCTGGAAACTTTAGGAGGTAGAACATGGCTGTTTACGTAGGTGCCTGGGGCAGGTCCTTGGTAATTAATCACCCCTTGTCTCCTCCTCCTCCTGCTTTCCTCCTCCTCCTGTTCCTCCTCCTCCTCCTCCTTCCCCCCCTCTCTCCTTCCTAACCACCATGATGTGAGCTGCTCTGCTATGCCTTTCCCACCATAATGAACTGACTATAACTGAAACAAAGAGCCCAAATAAATCTTTCCTTCTTCAAGTTGTTACCTTAGGTATTGTGGTGGTTTGAATGAGAATGTCCCCTTTAGGCTTCAAGTGCTTGAAAACTTGATTCCCAATTCATGGCACTGTTTGAGGAGGGTCAGAGAACCTTTAGGAGATGTGGCCATACTGGAGGAAGCACATCACTGGGGGAAGGCTTTGAGAATTCATATCCTTGCCCCACTTTGAGCTACCTCTCTCACTCTGCTTCTTGCGCCTACTTGAAGATGTGAACACTCAGGTTTCTGCCTCCTGCCATGCCTACCCCATCACATAATGGACTTCTATCCCTCTGAAAACATAACCCCAATGAACTCTTCCTTCTATAATATGCTTTGGTCATGGTGCTGTTATCACAGCAACAGAAAAGTAACTTATATATGTATTTTGGTCATGGCAAAATAAATAAATAAACAAAAAATACCAGCCAACATGTGTTCTCAGGGTAACCAGATCACAAAGGACACTGTAATGTCTATTAGTGTCCAATATACCAAACTATGTGCCATGAAGGCTTTTAAGGATACATGACTGACCCTGAGCAAAAGAACTTTACTATTAGGCAGCCCACAAGACAAGGAAGTAAACAATGACTTGACTTGGACATTTGGCTTCCCCAAGATCCAATCTGAAGCCCTGTGAACCGACTCTTACCAGCAAGTGTTCAGACCCTGCTTACCTGATCTAAACTCAGAGCACATCTTCACTGTCCTGCCCAGAGCCCCAAGACTCTTTCAATAAAGCAAGAAGAGTCATAGCTCAGTGTTTACCTTGGCAAAATAAATAAATAAAAAGAATGAATCTTCCATCAGAAAATAAATGGCCCTTCTGCACGCAGAGAGTCTGGATTACCGTCCTGAAGGACAAACACATTATCTTCACTAGACAACCTCAGGCCATAAAGTGCTGGTTTCCCTCAACAGGGACCCCCACAACCTGCACCTGGAGGGTTGTTACAATTCCTCCCAGCTCCTGTATCTACTAAAAAGGTGCTTTTCAGCTGGGTTGGAACAGCAGCACACTGTGTATTTTGTTGCTTGCCCAAGAATATGGAAGATATTTCAGCAAGAGCCTGTAGAGGAGGTGGCAGAGAGGAAGGGCCAAAATCCAGCCAGTAGTCTTCAGAGTCCTAAAGACTCTCTAGCACAACTCAGATTAATGGCAGGAAAGCTTCTGCTTTCTCTAAGTCTCAGAAAAATGATCTCCTGATTATTAAGGGGAAAGTTAAGAAGGAAGAGAGAACATAGGGAAAGACATAGATGGCTTCAAATTTCACCAGATTAGTAATCTCAAACTTTTTAGAGTTGCCCAAAATGAAGCTGAGGAGACAGCTCAGTTGTTAAAGTGCTTGTCTTGAACACCTGACAACCTAAGATTGATCCTCAGAATCCAAGTAAAAAAAAATTGGTGGTACATGCTTTTAATCAAGCGCTGGGGAGGCAGAGGCAGGAGGATCCGTGGGGCTCACTGGCCAGCCAGTCAAGCCTACTTGGCAAGTTCCATACCAAGGAGATACCCTGTTTTAAGAAAACTAGGTAGATGGCACCTTAGGAACAATACCTGAGGTTGTCTTCTGGCCCACACACATACATATACATACATGCATGCACACAAACACAAATGTACCTATATATACATGAACTACCCCAAATGTACAGGTGGCACTATCGAGTTCCCATGACCATGTCCGCTCACTGTGGGAGGGTCCCAGTCCCAGTTACTAATGACTAACTGAGCCTGGAGGACTGCATTAGGTATCTTCATGTCACTGTGGCAATAATGAAAAGAACTTTGGAAAACATTCATTTTGGCTCACAGTTTTACAGGGTTTCAGTCCATGTGGCAGGGAAGGGATGGTGGAGCAGCTCAGATCATGGTAGCAGGAGTGGGTGACCGAGACTGTTCATATTATGGTAGACCAAGAGAAGATAAGAAAGGCCAGAACTAGTGGCTGGATAATTATCAAAGCCCACCCCCAGTAATCCACCTCTACCAATCACTTCCTAACTCCTAAAGGTTCCATATCCAACCCAAAGCAGCATCACACATGGAGAAGCATTCAAAGCACAAGTCACAGAGATGGGGCACTGTCTAGTATATGTAAAGCCCTGGGTCTGAGCTACTTCAACACCACCACCAAAAAATATATGTTATGATTATGTATCATTGAATTGTTTCTTTAAATATCTGTATAATGCATCTGACACTGGAGAGATGGCTCGGTGGTTAAGAATGTGTACTGCTCCTCCAGAGAACCCAAGTTCAGCTCCAGCACCCACATCAGGCAGCTCACAACTGCCTATAACTCCAGTTTCAGGGGATCTAATGCCCTCTTCTGGCCTCCATGGGCACTGCACACATGTGTACAGACACAGATGCATGCCACCTATATGCATAAATAAAAACAAAATAAATCTTTTAATGTTAAAAAATAAAATAATACCTATAATAATCTATGTCCTTGGAGGTACTAGAAGACAGGGCAAGAGTAATTTCTCTTATTAACCTTTTTAATAAATGTGGATAGCATTCTCTACCCTTTCTACAAACCTTCCAATGACTTGCTGAGAACTCACATTGAATTAAATTTATATTTCATCAAACTAGTACATTTATTTCTGTTCCCATCAATTTGCCAAGAGTGAGTTGTTTATATATTTGAAATAATTATAGTTAATCAAATATTACACAAACCAACGAGACCAATGAATGTGAAGTACAAGTTGACTCTGTAAATATAATGTCAAATAATTATATCAAAGGCTAGTTGCAAAACAAAAATGTGTTAAGTATAGGTGAATTAACTGTAAAAGACAGGGTAGGGGAACCATACAACTCTAGATGAATCATTTACTCAGACTCCTTTACATTTATGTTTTATAAAACGAAAGAAACTAAGGTAACAAGAAAAGGAGAAAAAAAGAAAAAAACCTGAGTCAGTGGGGGACACTTCAGATTCAAATCGTCACAGGGTCCTACAGAACATAAAGCAAAAATCTGCCCTGTACATGTGCCCCATTTAATCTTCATTCTGGTGATCAACTTTCAAGAATAGAGCCACCCCTGGGCCTCTCTTCGTCTTTTGAATATACCTCCTATGTTCTTAACGTTGTGTCACCCCAAAATTCCTATAAGGAAACCAAATTACTTGCATGATGAGGTGAGGTATTGGGGGTAACTAAAAGGACAAAACCCTCATAAATGGAGATCAGCATCCATTTAAGAGAGGTCCACAAGCATTCATTTACCCCTTCCACCACTGAGGACACACTGCCATCTGTGAACCACAAACTATCCCTCCCCATACATCAAGTCAGCTGGTACCTTGAAATTATAGTCCCAGTTTTCCAAACTACAGGAAATAGCCTCTTGTTGTTTACAGACCAACTAGTCTATAGGGTTTTATTATAGCAGTTCAAATGAACTAAGAGATCATCTAAGCATGGACTCATCCTGATTGTGGTCACAAGCATGGGCTTACTTTGGAACAGAGTAGGGCTCTCCTTCACCTCTCAGGCCAGCAGCCTCTGTTCAGACCTCAGACTGTGGTAAGCTGATGGGGTATGTGTATGCATGTGTGTGTGTGTGTGTGTGTGTGTGTGTGTCTGTGTGTGTGTGCATGTGTGTATGTGTACACACGTGCGTCTTTACCACCCTCTCTCTCTCTCCCTTCCTCTTCTCCCTCTTTCCTCTATTTCTCTCTGCAGTATTGAGACTCAAACCCAGAACCTTCTGCATGCAAGGCCACCACTCTATCACTGAGTTGAATCCCTAGCAACTCCCACCTTTTCTAACATTCCCTCATATTTTCATGGATCCAGCCCCAGAGTCTCACAGCCCTCTGCAACTTTATCATTCATCCATGGAAAAATCAAGCATTGAAATAAGCATGCAAACTAAATGGCCTGTCATCTTTACTTCCCTCAACTCCTGTCTATAGTCAAGCAATTGTATCTATGCTGGCCCAGGGAAGCACTTGTAAGAACTTCAGCTCTTCAAAACACCCAAGAAAACACCATGGATCTGAATCTGATACTTAGAAGCAAATATGTGGACCATCTGGAGTAGTTTTGGCTTTTCTATATTCAAAGCAAACTTAAAGTTCATGTAGCAAAATAGTATTGCAAGAACAAAGCATTAAGAAAGCACTAGGGAAAACTTGAGTCTGATATGGTCTCAGCAGATGTTATCTACTGTATCAACACCATTCTCTATTTTAGAAAAATATCCTTTCTCAACCTTTCTCTTTTTTTCAAATGGTAGGATGGGTTTATCCAAAATCCAATGAATCTGGGCATTGTGTTCCCAGGGTTAATTTCCATCCTAAATTCTTGTCCTAGACACCCAGGACAGTACTGATACAAAAGAACAGAGGCAATTAAAATAATTGTTGCCTGTTCCCACCTAGATGAAACTTCCAGATGATTCTGATTTGGGTAGTGTTCAAAGTACCATGGCTCCAAGTCAAGAGACAGCAATGAGTGGGACTTAAACCTCCCCTGCAGATGGACTCCACTATAAATCACAACAAAGAAAGCAAGGTAATTCTCCTGGTTTATAAGAACTGGCCAACTATACATAATATGTTTCTTGTTGCTGTTGTTTTGAGACTGTCTCATTATATAGTCCAGGCTGACCTTAACCCCGCTATGTAGCCATGGTTAATCCACTTCCCATCCCCCTGTCTCCACTTTCTGAGGGTTGAGATGGCAGGGATATGCAACCACAACCAGATTCCAACAAGAGATTTTAAGAAAAATAAATCTATCGCCCAATCAGTATCCAAGGAAACCACATTCCTCATAGATTTTTCAGGCCACAACGTCCATCCCACATAAAGAAGTCATTTAGGCAAAAGTCTGTCTCCGAACTCTTTCTCATCACAGCACAGTTAGACTTTGCCCCAACTGTCAATGAGAAGCACTGTTGGATTCCCAATGCAAAACAAAATGGCTTCCCAATACCCCAAATGGCTTCCCATTATCCAAAATGGCTTCATTTGGAAGCTAAGCTCCCATGAGGCAGCTCCTTACCATCCAGCTCCTCCACAGAGATATTAGCCAACTGCTCACTGTCACTGCCGGCAGACAGAGATCGATTGAGGTAATTCCCCTTGTACAACAAGCCAGCGGTTACATGGTGGAACGGCATCTTTTCCCTGTTCAGAACGGGGGAAAGAAAAAGATCATTATTCATTCTTTCCTTCTTTCCTTAGAGGATTTTCTCTATTTTCAAAAATTACATTTCTTGCCGGGTGTGGTTGCTCATGCCTTTAATCCCAGCATTCAGAAAGCAGAGGCATGCAGATCTCTATGAGTTTGAGGCCAGATTGGTGTCCATATCAAATCCAGGCCCAGCTGTGCCTACAGGGAGTCTCTATCTTGAAAAGACCAAAAAAAAAAATTACATTTCTAGGACAGGTTCACTAACAGCCTGAGTTTGATCCCTGGGATCCACACACCAGGGAAGGAAAGAACTAATTCCCACAAACTGTCCTCTGACCTCCACACCCATGGCATGTGCTCCCAGGAAAACACACACACACACACACACACACACACACACACACTAAATGAATTTAAAATTATGTTCTAGAGGGAAAATCAGACTATTCTCAGGGTCCTCATAGCTTGAACAACTCCCAAAGGATTTTAGACTCTCCCTTTTTCCTTGTTTAACATCTCCCTTCATTTCCCCCATTTTCTTATACATTTGGACTACAGTACCCTTCCTAACTGCAGAAAAGCCTGATATCCAAACTACTCTTTTTGGGGGGTTTTGTTGATTGATTGATTTTAGGTTTGTTTTTGTTTTCACAGTACTAAGAATTGAACCTAGGGCCTCACAAATACGAAACAAACATTCTACCACTGGACTACATTTCACTAGCCCTTTTTCTTTTGAGACAGTGTCCTGTTAAGCTGCACAACTGGCCTAAAGCATCCTTTATAGCCTAAGCTGGACTTGAACTCACTTTGTAGCTTGCGCTGGCCTTGAACTTGTAGTCCTGCCTCAGCCCCCTCAGTAGCTGGACTATAAGCCTAATTACCAGGCTCAGCTACACTGCTGCATCATACAAACAAAAATACCTTTTGCTACTTTCCTGAGCCTCAAATATTACTGCTCCATGCTTAGAAGAAGAGAATGGACATCCCAGAAATGTTGGCCAGTCCAGGAATAGAACATCTTGGTTGCACACATATGGAGCTGCTAACGGGTCACATACCCCAGGGACAGTGAGTGTTCCAGTCACACAACACTCAAGGAAAGAACTTGTAGGAAAGAAATGCACAGGCTCTTTACTTTTATTGAAAGTGAGATTAGAGGCTGGGGAGATAGCTCAGTGGGGAAGAGTATTTTCTGAATAAGCACAAGGACCTGAGTTCAAATCCCCAGCACCCACTTAAAAAGCTGTGCATAGCCATGTGTGTGCCTGTAACCCCAGTGCTGGGGAGTGGTGCAGGTACTACAGCAGAAGCTCGATTACTGCCAGCCTAGTTCACTGTCTCAAGGGAATAAGGCAGAGAGTGATCTAGAGCAGGACACCTGGCATTCTCCTCTGGCCTTTGCACACACAGACACAAGCACTTACACCCATACACACATGCACACATGTACATAAACTACATAGGCAGGAGATATATGTGCTGGGGAGTGGTGCAGGTACTACAGCAGAAGCTCGATTACTGCCAGCCTAGTTCACTGTCTCAAGGGAATAAGGCAGAGAGTGATCTAGAGCAGGACACCTGGCATTCTCCTCTGGCCTTTGCACACACAGACACAAGCACTTACACCCATACACACATGCACACATGTACATAAACTACATAGGCAGGAGATATATATATATA
>NW_008343202.1:106144-129550 GCF_000622305.1 Nannospalax galili
TCATCACAGCAACTGGGACAGCCCTCACCAATGCTCTAGGCCTGAAAAGTAAAGCAGGCAGGCGTGTGGCTGAGGCAAGAGCCAACTGTCTGTCTCCCTTCGCTCTTTCTATCACTAACAAAATGTATATTGGGAGGATCACAAATGGTAGGATTCGGCCTGGAGAAATGGCTCAGTAAAGTGTTTGCCTTGAAACCGTGAGGATTTGAGTTCTATCACCAGACCCATGAAAAAAAGCCAGGCATGGTGGCATGTGCGTGTAAACCTGGCTCTGGGGAGGTGAAGACAGGAGGAGATTCCTGGGGCTCGCTGGCTAGAAAATCTACCAGAATCAGTAACCTTTAGACCAAAGGAGAGACCCTGTCTGGAAAAACCAAAGTGGACAATACCTGAAGATGTCACCTGAAGTTGGCCTCTGACTTCCAGATGCATATGCAAAAACACATGCATGTACTCCCCCCCTCACATACATGCTCACACACACATGAACACACATAAGTACACACACAAACCAACACTCACATATACACACAAAGAATAATTAGTTAAAAATAACAAACAGCAGAATCCTAATTACAAAGGATGCAAGCCTCTGCTGATTATAAGCGGTACATCTTCAACTAATTATAAGTCAGACTTCCCCAAATCTAGTCTTACACATTGAAGGGTAAAATAATTTCCTCTAGGACCAACATGACCATTGGGCATCACGGAGTTGAGGTTGCTGTGGTGCCTACACAGTGCTTGGTGTATAGTCATGGCAACAATATAAGCAAAACAGTGATAACTAGGTCTAAGGTAATGGGACCACCAGCTGCATGTCATGTTGGGAGGAACAAGAGCACATATGAAGGGCTGGAGAGAGGGCTCAGCAGTTAAGAGCACTGGCTGCTCTTGCAGAGGATCCAGCACCCACATGGCAGCTAACAACCATCTGTAACTCCAGTTCCTGGGGATTCGATGCTCTCTTATGACCTCTGTGGGCATTGCACGACACTTATGAAGGAGAAGGGGGATCCCATGATGCAGTGTCCATGAGTCATCATGACATGGTGGGATCTTGAGGTGGTGCAGCTCTTAAGGGGTCACCCACACCCCTATAAGTAACCCCTCACCTATGCTCCCATAAGTAACCACAATAAACTCATTGGTTCTCAAACTGGGCTCGGATGGAATCATGACTTTGGTCTGTCATCTGTGCCCTGTCTGGGATAGATAGACCTTTGTTCATGTCTCCCCATGGAAAGTCACATAATATACATTGAAAGGAGACAAAGATCTTTTCCCTGGGGTGGGGGGCTTCATTTGCCATCTTCTGTTCTCCAAGTTAATTTTCAAACCAAACAGAAATCAAAGGGAACTATCAAACCAGATGTATGAGTTAGGACTGTGTAGAAATGAAGCCAGTCCTGAGTCAGGGTTGTGTGTCACAGTCACTGGAGCAAGGGCCAATGTGCATGGTCCAGCAGTGGGTCTAAACTGCAGTCTGCCAGCCACATGCAGCCCACAACAAAAATCATAAATTTCAAACTTTATGAGATTTTATTTGCAACTTTTTAACTCAGTTGCACAGTTAAAGTGTGAACTTTGTAGATGACATCATGCAGCAATATCAGAAAATTGGGCACATTTCATAGAAAATAAAAAGTTAACCCTGGCCAGGAAGATAGCCCCCATAACCATAGAGTGGGGCAGGAAACACAGCTCCGTACTGCCACCCACAGCAGCCTGAGGAGCTCTTCAGAGAGACAAGATTCTTCTCCACAAAAAAAGAATCTCATGACAAGCCAGTATGAAGCAGAGCTGGAGTTTATTAGGAAGAAAGTTTAAGTTAGTCTTGAGCACAGGCATTCGTAGAAAGAAAGGCGCTTAGGAAAGGGAGAAACGGAGAGTTCACACCCAAGAGTATGGATGTGAGAGCTTCTTAAGAAAGAGTTCCAGGGGCTGGAGAGATGGCGCAGCAGTTAAAAGCACTGAGTGTTCTTGCAGAGGACCCAGGTTTGATTCCCAGCACCCGCATGGCAGCTACGAACCATCCTTAACTCCAGTTCCAGGGGAATCTGAAGCCTTCTTCTGACCTCCATGGCTTTGCATGACATGGGTACACTCACATACATGCAGGCAATACACTCATACACATAAAATAAAAATAATAAATAAAAAATTTTAAAAAGAATGATACAATTTAAAAAAAGAGTTCCAGTTAAATGACTTGTGTGTGTGTGTGTGTGTGTGTGTGTGTGTGTGTGTGTGTGTGTAAATTCTGAAATTACATCTCAAAGGATTGTTAAGGAAATTTCTTTGTTGGTAAGTGATTTCATAGAGTGATATGAACTGGTCTCTAACTGGATAGAATTACAGCTGATAGGGTGAAATCCTAGGCCACCAGGGTTGCAGAGGAAGTTAAGATGTTTCTTACTATAAACAAAAGTTTACCATCTTGTTTGTGAGATTCCTCAGGAATTTAGGTCTACATCTGGACAAGGAGTCGGGCCACCTTTAAAGGACCTACATGCTCAGGTCCTAACCATGTAGTTCATTGCTATTTCAACACTTTAAGTTGAAAAAAATCTCTCTTTTATAAAAGGAATATTGTCTCTACGTCTGCAACCTTCACAGAAAATGTTAATTGTGCTGGAATTCTTGATTCTCAGCTGGTGAGAAAGCTTCAATCAGCCTCTGGAATGAGGGGTTCTTTTCCCTTCCCACGTTTCCTTAATTTTCCCTGTCAAATGTCACCCACCACTGAATCCAACATCTAAATACTTAAGTCTTTGTAAATTTAGGGGAAAATCTTCTCTGATCATCTCTAAGTTTTCTTCCAGAAGCAAAACTCACTGAGATCATCACAGGAGCTAAAAGTATTCTGTCCCATCTCAGCGTGAACTAGTCTATTTCCTCTGCCTTTGGGAGATTGCCCACTATCATCTCTTAACCTGAATATTTGAAGCTTTAGAATCTACCACACAACTTTTACAGCCAAAGTACTGAAACTATTTTTTTTTTTTTGGTCTTTTTGAGACAGGGTCTTTCTGTAGCCCCAGCTGTCCTGGAACTCACTATGTAGACCAGGCTGGCCTCGAACTTACAAAGATCCACCTGCCTCTGCCTCCCAGGTGCTGGGATTAAAGGTGTGCGCCACCACACCCGGCTTTATTTCCTTTTTTAAGAAAGAAAGAGAAACATACTCAAGTGGATTTATTTCTGATGGTTAATCTTGATTTTCAACTTGATAGGATTCCAAATCATCATGGAAACAAGCTTCTAGGAATGTTCATGATAGACTTGCTATGCTGGGTTAATAAAGGTGCAAAAAGACCCACCCTGAATGTGGGCAGGACCATCCCATGGACTGGGGTCCTGGACTGAATAAAAGGGAGAAAGCAAGCTGAACACCAGCATCCATCTCTCCCTGCTTCCTGACTGTGGATGCCATGTGAGCAGCTGCCTCAGGCACCTGCCACCATGCCTTCCCACCATGATGGACTGTTTATTGAGACACAGCCCTTCCTCCCCTAAGTTGCTTCTGTCAGGTATGTGATCACAGCTAACAAGAATCCATACCCCCAGGTAAGCCACACAATCTTATGACAAAAACTGATCACAAGAAAATCAGACTTGTGACACCAATGTAGTTTGCCTCTGATAAAGAGCAGTTAACAGAATTAGCTATACATTCAGATCCCTCAGTCCCTGCACTTAAAATGTTCCATCTCATCAGAAAGAAACTATGTGCCACTGAACCATCCACAGGGATAAATGAAATCATGTTCAAGAAAAGAACTATCCCAAGTAATTAAAAAACAGTTGAAGCTGATGCAACTAAGGACTAAATTTCACTCCAAGATGACCAGGCTTTAAGAGTCCTTGGGGATGGAGAGATGGCTCAGCAGTTAAGAACACTTGCTGCTCTTGCAGAAGACCCAAGTTTAGTTCCCAGCACCCATGTCAGGCAGGCCACAACTGCCTGTAACTCAAGTTCCAGGGAGTCTGACACCCTCTTCTGGACTCTGATGACATTACACATACATGCATACATGCACATAACCACATAATTTAAAAAGACACACACATACACATATTCAAAATAAAAATAAATCTTTAAAAAAATTCCCATCTTGGCTAAAAAGTTCCTGATCCAAACTACACCAGCTCTAAAACTCCAACTTAAAGCTGGGCAGTACTGAATAAGTACTTTACTGAGTATCTTTACTGAGTAAGGCATTGTTATTGTTAGAATGGATGTGTGTTTCCCCCAATTCATAAGCTAAGACCAATATGACAGTACTAAGAGAAACGGTCTCGGGCCTGGTAGACACCTCAGCTGGTAAAGTGCTTCCTGTGCAAGCATGAGGGTCTCAGTTTGATTCCCAGAACCCACAGTAACTTTTCTGTTGATGTGATAAAATACCCTGACATAAAGTAACCCAGGGAAGTTTTTATTTTGGCTCACAGTTCCAGAGAGGAAGTCTATCATGGCAGCAGGATGGTGAGGCCGGACTGGCAGTCAGGAAGCAGAGAGATCACATTCCATGCACACACAGGAAGCAGAGAGGGAGAACAGGAAGTAGGGCCAGGCTATAAACCCTCAAAGCCTTCCTCCAGCAAGGCTCCATTCAAACATATGAGTCTATGGGAGACATTTCTCATTTAAGCGACTGTACCATGTTAAGAAAAAAAAAAAAAGCTGGGCACAGCACACACAAGACAAGGTCTTTAGGAAGTAATTAACTCATGAGGGAAGACTCTCATGGATGATGCTAATACACCAGTAAAAAGGTTCACGGAACTTCTAGATCCTTTTGCTCATCTACTGTCCACCAAGTGTGAAGACAGCAACAAGATGCCATTTTGGAAACAGAGACCAGCCCTCAGCAGGCTCCAAATCTGCTGGCATCTTGATATTGGGCTTTCCAGACTCTGGAACTATGATCTATAAGTTTCTGTTGCTTATAAATTACCCAGTCTAAGATGTATTATTACAGAAAAAGGAATTGAACAAGAAAGTATAGTTTGGGATTAAGAATCAAAATTTTCTGCTAAAAAACAATTTTGTGGAGCTGGAGAGATGTTGGTAAAGAGATTACCTTATAAGCACCAGGACCTCAGTTTAATCCCCAGAACCCATGTTTTTAAAAAGTCAAGTGTGGTGGCATGCTTGCAATCCCAGCAGCTGTAAGGAGACCCTGGTTGGTATGTGTCACTATGCTGAGGGAGTAGGCATGAGCTCCAGGCTTCCAGAACTCAGGGACACACACGCAAGCAAGAACTCAGGCAAGCACTGGCTGTGTCATGACAAGGGGGTTGTTTGGATGGATTTCTCATGGTTTTGCCTTTTAATTTTTTAATAACCATTTCATACTGTATTTTACAAACATGTCAGTCTATAAGGACTAAAACTTTAAAAATATCCAGTCCTTCACAAACACTTCAAGAAGCACTGCTCTAAAGTACTTTATGTTGCACAGTTTCTGGTAATGGGGGATGTGTGAAAATGAGAATGAACAAGAGGAGAAGGTGGGGAGGAGGAGGAGGAAGAGGAAGGAGAGAAGGAGGAAGAGGAAAGAGAGAAGGACGGGGGAGGAAGAGAAGGAGGAAGAGGAGGAGAAAAATGAAGAAGAGGAGGAAGAAAAGAGATCTCAAAGTTATCAACACACACACTAGGAGTTAGAGAGATGGCTCAGCGGTTAAGACCACTGACTGTTCTTGCAGAAGACCCGGGTTCGAATCCCAGCACCTGCATGGCAGCTAACAACTGTCTGTAACTCCAGTTCTAGGGTATCCAACAGCCTCTTCTGTCTTCTGTGGGCATTGCACAACATGGGTGCACTTACCTACATGCAGGCAATACACACATACACATAAAATAAAATAAATAAATAAATAATAAATTATCAACATTTGTCAACTTGTCCCTGAAAACTTTTCAAAGAACTTAAGACTTTTTAAGCATCTTAAGACTTCTGAAAGTGGTAGAAAGCCCTCAATTGATGCCTGAACTCTCTACAGCAGGTCTAGAGGGCACACAGCATTTATCACAGACTTGGCAGAGATTGTGTTCCTCTAATTACCAGGTGTATAAGGGGTGACATCAATCTTGCACTGTAAATGTCAAAGAGTATAGCCAATGCTGGGCCTTTTCCAAACTGTCTTAGAAACAACCATGAAAACAAAACAGCACCAACAGAAGTGAACAGAAAATGCCTCTGCTAAATCAGCATAGTTAGGTTAGCCTCAAGTCATGATATGATCCCAAACTAGAGACAAATTACTAGTCACTTAGTGCAGGATAAGCAGAGAATTTTGGGTGGTTTATTCTTCTTTTCATGTGTTTGTGTGTGTGTGTGTTTGCATGTGTGAGGATTCATGTGTGTATGTAGGTGCACATGCATATGGAGGCCTGTGGTTACTGTCAGGAGTATTTCTTGATTGGTCTTCTACTTTATTCTTTGAGGCAGGGTCTCTCAGTCAAACTCAGAGCTCGCCACTATGACTAGCCTCCCTAGCCAGCTTGCTCTGAGGACCCCCTGTTCCCCATCTTCTGAGACTGGAATTACAGGTGGGCTGCCACAGTCACTTCATATTTACATAAATGCCTGCGGATAAGAACTCTGATTCTCACATTTAAGCAACAAGCACTTTTAACCCCTGAGCCATCTCCCCGCCTGAGATGATTATTTTTCCTCTGTGGCTTCCAATTACCGAAGACCTGCAGAAGTCCTCAGATAACCCAGAAATATACATCTCCCCCCAGAATCCAAGAGTTAAGTTATGGGGACAGGAAACTCCAATCTTACTCCAGCAAAGATGTCCTATGGCAGCAAGACACCAGGCATTTGCCTAAGAACTTATAAAACAGTGCCGTTCCCTTGTTAAAGCTCTGCTGGGGCATGCCAATTGGCAAACACAGGGTTTGGATGGATCGTAAGTCAGACAAGAATGAGTAAGCAGAAACAAACTCAAGGTCTGTGTAAATGCTTTGCCTCGTTAGAGATGGCAGTTTCAAAAAGTGAAAAGGCAGATTGCCCACAACAATGACACAAGAAAGAAGAAATTACAAATTTTCTCTTTTAAATGCTTAAAATTAAATAAATAAGGAAGTAGTGTGGCTGTGCAATAAGAATGCAAATTCTTATTGTTTAAGTTTTTTTAATTATGTGTCAATTCAGGAAGGGTATTTCAAGTTCGTGCAGTGTCTGTGGAGGCCAGAAGAGGGCACTGGATTGCCCTGGGGTTGGAGTTACAGGCAGTTGTGAGCCTTCTGACATGGGTACTGGGAACTGAACTCCTGTCCTCTGAAAAAGCAACAAGTGCTCTTGACCACCATCTCTCCAGCCCCATATTTTGTTTTGTGTTTTGAGACAGAGTCTTACCCTTAGCCCAGGCTTGGGTCAAACTCACACCAGTCCTCCTGAGTCTCCCTAGTGTTGAAATGGCATACATACATGAACCACCATGTCCAGCTAATATGGTGTTAACTATATGAATCATTACCTTCTTTGAATGTCACCAAATTTCTCTTCAAAGTGAATGAGTTAATTACATATTGTTACAAAACATATTATCCCTGAACTTAGTGACCTACAAACCACAAATACTTACTTCTCATGGGTTTTATGGGTAAAGAACAAGGAGGTGCTTTGATGGGTGGTCTGGCTTAACAGGGCTCATGTGATTATTGTCAAAACACCCACTGAAACTGCCATGTCAGACAATGTGACAGAGTCTGGAGGCTTTACTTCCAGCATGACACATTCAGAAGGCTGACCACACAAGGTCTGTGATTACTTTTAATTGTCAACTTGACAACAATGTAGAATCCCCCAGGGAAAAGAGTCTCAATAAGAGACTGTTTAGATCTGGTTGGCCTGTGGGCATGTCTGTGGAGGACTGTCTTTTCTTTACTGAGATGGGAAGACCCAGCCCACTGTGGGTGGCACCATTCCCTGGGTTTGGGCCCTAAGTTGAATACTAGGGTTGTATGTCTTTATTCCTGCTCCCCTTTTGATTGACATATCTAGCTGTTTGAAGTTCCTGCCTTGACTTCCCCACAATGAACAATTACAACCTAGAGCTTGAGCTAAAATAAACCCTCTCTCCCCAAGTTGCTTTTGTCAGGATATTTATTGTATTTTATTTTATGTATATGAGTATTTCCTGCATGTAGGTAGATGCACTCAAGTCATGCAATGCCTGCAAAGGTCCGAAAATGGCATCAGATCTCCTGGAACTAGAGTTATAGACGGTTGTTAGCCACCATGTGGCTGCTGGGAATCAAACCCCAGGTCATCTGAAAGTGCAGCCAGTGCTCTTAATTATTGAGCCATCTCTCCAGCCCCTTGTCAGGATGTTTTCTCACAGCAACAGAAATGAAATAATACAAGGTCTTTGTCAAAACTTGGGATGATCAGACTGTTTCCTTTTTCTTAATGCGATTGCCTTAACTGCTAGTTCAAGTCATCTTTTTGAATAGAATGTCAGTCATTCTGAGCTCCTCCACTGTAAATGTATTTGTTTTCTTTCTTTATCTATCGGGGTTGTTTCTCATTTTCACTGATGGGTTCTGGGAGCTCCTTGGATAATTCTATTATTTTTTTTCTTGCTGTGACAAAATACTAGACAAAAGGAATTTAAGGAAGTACTAATTGTGGCACAGTCCATCATGGTGGGAAGGCATGGTGGGTGGCAGAAGTGTGAGGCAGCCAGTCACATCGCATCTGCAGTCAGGAAGCAGAAAGAGATGGATGCTGGTGCTCCTTTATTTAGTCCAGGACCTGAGCCCATGGGATGGTGCTGCCCTCATCTAGGGTGGGTCTTCCCACCTCAGTTAACCCAATCTAGAAACTTCCTCACAGACACACCCAGAGGTTTTGTTTCCATGGACATTCTAGAGCCTGTCAAGTCAACAATATTAACCATTGCACTCTTATGATTTCTCTAGCATGCTGATGTTCACAGAAGCAAAAGAATGCATATTCACTTAGTCACCACACTGACAGAACTAGAAAACCTAGAGACTGAATGTCAGGGATGAGGAAAAAAATCTTCTGAGCATCCAAGAAAAAAATAACAGATTATACCCAAAGGAGCAAAATGGGATTCAGCTGCCTTTGAAGCAACAAGAAGAGACTGGTGTGAGCCTGTCACTCCAGCACTTAATATGCTGAGCAGGAGGGTATCTATTAGTTTGAGGCCAGCCTGTGCTACACAGCAAGTTCAAAGCCAACTCCGGTTACCAAGTAAGACCCTCTCACATACAAAAAATAAAAGCATTTTTTAAAGTGTATTAAAATTTGAATACACTCTCTTTAACCTTTCCCGGTTAATGTTTAAATTAAAATTATAATTGTGTTTAAAATAACAAAATGGGGGAGGGGCTGGAGAGATGGCTCAGCAGTTAAGGGTGTGTACTTCTGCTGCATAGGACCTGACTGAGTTCAGTTCCCAGCACCCACATCAGAAGACTCACAATCACCTGTAACTCCAACTCTAGGGGATCTGACGCCTTCTTCTGGCCTCTGCAAGTACTGCACCCATGTGAACATACCCACACACACCTGCACACACACATAATTAAAAATAAAATAACAAAATGGAAATGATACCTATTTCAAACTCATGCCAAGAATAACAAAATAATATTCTGATAAAATATTTAAATTATTTAAACATTCTAATTATCCTAGTGAGAAAAAGTGGTATTCACTACTAATTTCTTAGTTATAAAAGAGCAAAATAAATTAAGACAGGAAATAATGAAAAAGGATGAATCAGAAAAGCAATAAACCAGGCAAATCTCTGACAAGTTTATTAAAACAAACACGGAAAGCACAAACAGGCACCAACCTAAAATATGAGAATTCAAGATGCAATTATAGACTAATAAATTCTAAGGCACTCACTAAATGAATTATTTTTGTCTTAAAATACAGAAATTGGATTTTATTGAAAGCACTGAAATTGAATACTACTTGTATTTATCAAATTTTTTCTTTTCTTCCTTTTTTCTTTATCTTTTGTATCTGTTTTGGGAACAAGGGTCTCCTTATGTAGCCCAGGCTGGCCTCCAACTTCCAGTCATCCTACCTCAGCCTCCTGAGTGCTCGGATTACAACAGTGTACCACAACACCCAGCTACCAAATATCTTAACACTCAGGTTGATAAGATGGCTCAACTGGTAAAGGTGCTTGCTTCCAAGGCTGATGACCTGAGTTTAGTCCCCAGAACCCACAAGGTAGGAGGAGAGAACCAACTCCCATGGGTTATGCTCTGACCTCCACAGACATGTGCACACATAAACACACAAATAAATAAATGTAAAAAATAAATATCTTAGAAATATCTGGTTTCAAGTCTATTTCTATATTTGATTATAAGGCCTTCATGACTAAAAATACACCCCACAGAGAGACTCTGATATAAACAAAAAAAAATGTCAACAGCTATATTTACAAAATTGCAATTCTCATTCAATTCCATCTGACAAGCATGAGTAGGTTTCTGCTGACTCTGGGATAATTTCATCTTCCCTAATATCAACCAATGCTTTTTCAAAACTGATTGGATTTTCATATTTTGAATCAATGGTCCTTAAAAATATTTCAATTCTTCATTTGGATTTTTTTCCAAAGAGTTGAAAAAGTTGACAGTTGACAAAGCTCTGTTCCCAAAATTTTTTTTAAAAAAGACTTCTTTTTATTTATGTATATGTGTGCGTGCCTGAGTGAGTTTATGTGTACCATATGTGTGGTAGCCTGTGGGGGCCAGAAGAGGATGTTGGATTCCCTGGAGCTAGAGTTACAGACAGTCATGAGTTGTTATATGGGTACTGAGAGGCAAAGCCAGGTTCTCTAAAAGAGCAATATGTGTTCTTGACCACTGAGCCGTTTCTCCAGCCCCAGTTCCCAAAATTTTGAACTTCACAGATTTGACTTTGTAGAAAAAATATTTACATTTTGTGTGTATGTATGTGAACACGTGTGTGTTCGTACATGTGAAGGCCAGAGGACAATGTCCACTGTTGTTCCTCAGGCAGCAGCCACCTCCATTTTTGAGACAGGGTCTCTCACTGGCCTGGGAGTCACCAAATAGACTAGATTGGCTGGCCAGGAACCCCAGGTTTCTGCCTTCTCAGTGCTGAGATTAGAAGTGTACACCACTAAATCCAGTTTTGTTTGTTTTGTTTCTTCAAATATAGTTACTGGGGAGCCTGCACTGGCAAGCACTTTACTGACTAAGCCACCTCCCCAACCCATTTTCCCAGATATTTGACCATCATGGATTTGACTTTGTAAATAAAACATTTTAGCAGCAACAACAACAACAAAAATCACATCATGGTTGGAACATTCCCAATAGTCCATTTGCAAGAATGCTCTTTCTATAACACTGGTTTCCTTTGAAAAGCTGCTATTTCCTTATTTTGTTAAAATGTCTTAAGTGCCTAAAGTCAACGACTACAATTTCACTGTCCCAAAAGATGTAAAAATGTTAACCAATGCCTGCTGTAATCGTTAGCTTTAGTTGTCAACCTGACACAACTAGAATCACCTAGGAAGACAGTCTCAATGAGCGATTGTCTACACTGGGTTGTCCTGCTGTGGGCATGTCCGTGTTGGGAAGGGGATTATCTTAATTAAGTTAATTGGTGTGGGAAGACCCAGCCCACTGTGGGCAGCACATTCCCTAGGCACGGGGTCCTGAACTGTGTAAAAGTAGAGACATTCAGCTGATCACAAGCAAGCAAGTACACTTACACTCCTCTCTGCTCTTGACTGTGTATGTGACATCACCAGCCACTTCAAGCTCCTGCCTTGACTTCCCCACAGTGATGGACCATGAGCTAAAATTAACCCCCTTTTCCCTTAAATTGTTTGTTTTTGTTTTTAATTCTTCCTCAAGTTGCTTTTGTCAGAGTATTTTATCACAGCAATAGCAATGAAACTAGGACAGCTTCTGAGGACAGGGCCTGTGACTCTTCTTTGTGTCTGACAACTTTTTAACGAGTCTGGCCCCCAAAATAAACCTCACACTTTATTATGGTAGAAAAGCTATCTGAAGTCATCTTCCATCTGATTTCAGATTCAGGCTGGCTTCATTATTCATGAGGGAGAATATAGACGCACATGTTAAGTTGTCTCCTTGGAGTCTTTAAACTGAGCCGACTTCTGTCCAGTCTGACAGGCTTGGTAGTATTTAAACTCATAAACTAACAGAACTGAGGAAGGGTTCCTGCAGGACACAAGGGAAGTGACAGCTCAGCCAGTCTTGTCCATTTGGGCCCGCTTGATTGGTTTTACTGGGTTTTGTTTTGTTGAGGTCCTGGGGACTGAATCCAGGAAGAATTCTACCCTAACTCTTCACTTTAGTTTTTCATTTTGAGACAGTGTCTTTTTAAATTTTACTTTATGTTACATCGTATCTGTGAGTATGTATGCATGTGTGAACACTCGCATGCCACGGCACACATGTGGAAGTCAGAGGACAACCTGGAAAAGTTGGCCCTCTCTTTCCACTATGTCTTTCCAAGAACTAAACTCAGATCATCAGGCTTCGCAGCAAGCACCTTTACCTACTGAGCCATCTCACAGGCCTGAGACAGTCTTTTAAGTGGTCCAAGCTAGCTTTAAACTCACTCTGTAGCCCAGGTACACCCTGAATTTGCTATCTTCCAGCTTCAGCCTTCCAACTCACTGGGATAACAGGTGTGTGAAATCAGACATGGCTAAAAGATGGCAATTCTTAGCAGACATCTTTTAAGACTTTTCCTTATTTAAACTAAGCTAGGTTGGTGGCACATTCCTGTAATCTCAGCATTTGGGAAGTGGAAGCAGGAGCATCAGGAGATTAAGGCCAGGCTTGGCAACATAGTAAGTTCCAGGCCAGCCTGGGCTACGTGAGATTTTGAAAAATTTTTGAAATTAAAAAATTAACTCATTCATATATTCTGCAAATCCCCTAACTTCCATGATGTCCCAAGCCACTTAGCAGGGGTCTAGAAGGACCCACTGTGGCAGGCAGCAAGGGTATGATACCTAGACTTCCTTGAATAGTCTGGGGCAGACGCACAGTCCAGTGTTATTTTCTACCATAGATCTCCTTAAGTTCTTGTTTCTTCCCTCTCTGCTCTTTGTGTGCCCCAAAAGGTAAATTTTTAACCCCTTACTTCCTGTCTTTGAAATTCTCTGCAGAGATGTTTTCATTAAAATAAGAGAAAAGGAGCCTGGTATGGTTGCAAATGCCTTTAATCCCAGCTCTCAGGAGGCAGAGGCAAGCGGATCTCTATGAGAGGGAAGCCAGCCTGCTCTACATAGTGAGTTCAAGGCCAAGAACCACTAGGGAGACCCTGTCCCCAAAAAAGGAGAGAGAGAGAGAGAGAGAGAGAGAGAGAGCTAAGGAAATGGACAAGCATTGCGGACCTGAAGTCAAAGAGACAGAAGGAGCTGGTGGGCCAGCCAGCCTGACTTACACAGTGGTAAACAACAAAGAGATCCTGTCTCAAACAGGATGAAAGGCCAGAACCATCTCCAAACAGGTGCTGTTGCACATATGTGGCTACTCTCATGCATGCACATTAAAAATCAAGATAAAAAACAAGACAAGGCCCAGGCCTACCTGCCCAGGGGTGGCAGTGCCCATAGTGGGCTGGGCCCTGTTACATTAACCAGTAATCGAGAACATGCCCCACAGACATGGCACAGGCCAATGTAATGGAGGAAATTCCTCAACTGAGGTTTCTTCTTCCTAGGTGACTCCGGTTTATGCCAAGTTGACAAAGACTAACCAGTACAGAGGGACTGGGCCTGGGGCTCAGCAGTGCAGCATTTTCCTAACAGTTCTAAGGCCCTAGTAGTAAAATGGAAAAAAGAAAAAGGAAAGAAAATTTCAGTTCACACAGATGATTAATGCCTAAGCAGCCGCATTTGGAGTGATTTCAAGCACCAGCGATAGTAGCAGTCATAAAAGGTTATGGTCACTCTGGCATTTGGAGTGTAGCAGCTAAGGATTGTATTTATATTTATTTATCTTGTTTTTTGTTATCTTAGCCTATCCCTGTATTCTTTTTATATTGCCAGACCATAATATCATATGTAGAACAGAGTCATAACTATAAAAACATAATTACCTAGTCATATGTATATATCCACTTGCATACATAAAGTTCTGAAAGAAAATGAACCAAATATACACAGTAGTCATGGCTAAGCAACAGATTTACTGCAATTGTACGCTTATTTGCTGGAACCTTCCACATACACTACCACGGGTCTATTTCATTTTTAAAACTAGAGAGAAATTACATGATTTCAGCAACTAAAGAGGCTGAAGCCTCCAGGGAGCCAATGGGCAGGTCCAAGGCTGCCACAAGGCCAGGGATGGAGTGACCCCCAGAGCTCACGCATGACCTTGGAAGTGAGAGTCTCGCCTGGGGACCTTTAAGGGTAAGTGTTAACAACTAACTGTGTCGGCCAGAATAGCGGTTTGTCTCCTACACAAATTTTTTTTCTGTCTTTTGCAGAGCTGGGGAACAAACACAAGGCTTTGGCATGCTAGACAAGAGTCCTGCAGCTGAGCTACACCCCCAGTTCCTCACTTGGGAGTCTAGCCAAGAGTTCTACCACAAAGTCACACCCCCCCAACCCCTCAATGGGGGATTCTAGGCAGGTGCTCTACCACCAAGTTATGTCCCAATCCCTCACTGGGAGAGCCTAGGCAGGGGCTCTACCACTGAGTTCTTCCCTCAACTCTCACTCCTGTACCAGTTTTGATTTTGAGTATTCTTGTCTCCCCAGAAATGTCAAGGACCTTGTAGTGTAGGTAATTAGGTAAATGTTCCTGCTGGAAGGAAGTCTACACAACCATCAGAAGACTGCATCAACTCACCTGCCAAGAGGGAGGCCTCAGGCAAAACATATGAGTTATGCTTTCTGGAAGTAATTAGACACAAAATTCAGCTACATCTTAACCCTCCTTCCTAAAGCTCTTTTAATATGTTGTAATTAATAAATTGGATATGTAAGTTTGTAAGTTTCTTTCTTTTTTTCTTTCTGCTTCTCAGAATCACAGCAATCCTCCTGCCTCAGCCTCAAAAATGCTAAGATTAAAGGGGCAGACCACCATGCCTGGCTAGAAAGATTCAAGTTTTTTAAATAACTATGTTGGCACTGGAGTGAAGCTCAATTGGTAGACTGCTCACTTAGCATGCACAAACCCTGGGTTCCACTCTCAGCACTGCATAAACAAGTCATGGTGGTACATGCCTATAATCCCAGAACTCCAGAGGTAAAGGCAAGAGGACCAATAGTTCAAGATCATCTATAGCTACATAGGGAGTTCAAGACCAGTCTGAGTTACATGAGACTCCATCTCAAAAAACAACAATAATAATAACCCTTTGACTTTGTCATGTAAGGTTGCCTTGGAAACTTCATCAGACACATTTGTCCATAATCATCACAGAGTCTTGGACACATTTCTGCAAAGATCTGGGAATCTAGGACTGGAGAGATGGCTCAGCAGTTAAGAGCACTGGCTGTTCTTCCAGAGGACCTGGGTTCAAGTCCCAATACCCACATAGCAGCTAACAACAGTTCCAGGGGATCTGATACTCTTTTTTGACCTCTGTGGACATTGCACAACCTGAGTGCACTTACATGCATGCAGGTAAAACACTCATATAAATAAAAATTTTTAATTAAAAAAAGGTGTGGAAATCCTGTCATTGGCAGCCACAGGCTTCTCCCAAGACGGTGTGAGGCCAACACTGTTTTGTTTGTGGGAAATAACAATTGAGGTATCCAACCTTGATTCTGGACAGTTTTCCAAATGAATGATGGTTTCAAGGCTGTACTGGCAATCTTAGCTTATGCTGACATCACAAAAGATCACCGTCTAGACCACTTGACCAAGAGAAATTTATTTTAACACTTCTGGAGGTTGGAAGTCCAAGATCGAGGTATCAGCATTGTTCTGGTTACTTTCTGTTGCTGGGATAAACACTATAACGAAAAACAACTTGTAGAGGAAAGGGTTTATTTGGTGTATGGGTCACAGTCCATCATCAAGGGAAGCCAAGGCAGGAACTGAAGCAGAGACCATGGAGGAACACTGCTTAATGGCTCACTCCTTCTGGCTTGCTCAGCTACCTTTCTTATAAAGCCCAGGCACACCTACCCAGGGATGGCACTGCTCACAGTGGGCTGGGCCCTCCTATTTTAATTAGCATCAAGAAAATGCCATGGCGGAAATTCCTCAGTTGAGGTTCCTACTTCCTGAATGACTCTAGTTTGTGTCAACTCGACAAAAACTAGCCAGCACCAGCATGGTTGGGTTTGGCAAGAGCTTCTCCTAACTTATGTACACCTTCTCTAAGTCTCACATAGAAGAGAGGAAGAGTGGGTAAGCTCTGGGCAACTCTATTTACAAAGCCACTAATCCCATCGTGAAGGTCTCAGTCTTGGGGTCTCACCACATAGTGCATTTCAGACCAGTCTGAGCTACATATCAGGACTTTGTCTCAAAAAAATAAGGGCCAGGGAGATGACTCCATTGGTAAAGTACTAGTCTTGCCACATAAGAACGAAAACTTGAGTTCAATCTCTAGCACCCAATTAAAAAAACAGGTGTCAGGGCTGGAGAGATCGCTCAGTGGTTAAGAGCACTGGCTGCTCTTGCAGAGGACCTCCTGGGTTCAGTTCCCAGAATCCACATGGTAGCTAACAATCATCTGTAATTCCAGTTCCAAGGGATCTGACACCCTCCATGGACATTGAACAACATGAGTTTACTTACATACATGTAGGCAAAACACTCGTACACATAAAACAAAAGTTAAAAAAAAAATTTTAAACCAGGTATGGTAGCACAAGTCTGTATCCCCATTGCTGGAGGTAGAGAGAGGAAGATCCCTGGGATTCACTGGTCAGCCAAGCTAGCTGAGTCAGTGAGTCACAGGTCCAGATGAGAGACCCCGTCTAAAAAAAGAATAAGATGCACAATGCCCAAAGAATGGCACTCAAGGTTGACCTATGGCCACCACATGTACATGCCCACCTACAGACACACACAACATACATACACTTGTACATGCAGCCACACACACATACATACCACATACACACAAATAATAATCATAATAAAACAAGGGCAGTAGATACAGCTCAGTGGTAGAATACTCCCCTGGAACACAGGATTCCATCTCCAGCACTGAAAAAAATAATAATAAAAAATAAAACACCCTTGGATTAACCAAATCTCCACTCAAAAGGTTTTAAAAAGATTTGGGAAGAAAAAATGTAGAGGACCCCTGGAGATCAGTCCCTTTCATCTAAGTTCATTTACATAAAATGAATAGCATGCGAATTAGATTCATTCACTCCAACACCGAGAGCGAAAACAGTTTGAAATTTACCTATTATTTCTGAGTTGACAGTCTAAGGATGTTTGGAAATAAGATCTTAGCACTGAGGATAAGGACCTTGTTTATGTTCTGAAGTTTTGGTCTCATTCCAGCAGAGAGCAGAGGGCACACCAGGGAAGGCAGACAGGCACTGATCTAGACACTGGAGAGGTCAGGTCGCCTGCCCAGTCATTTTTGGGCAGCAGATGTGTACAGAAGAATATGCTGTGGTCCACAGATAATGTTCCAAAAGTCACAACCTATGTGTCCTGAGATACTTCCTGGGGAGACATGAACAAAGATCTGCTCACCCCAGACAGGGCACCAATGATAGCCAGAGAAATGATTATACCCAAGTCTAACTTGGTGAATCAATGAGCTTATCAATATTTCTTGAAAGAGTGGACAAGGTGTTACCTAGAAGAGTATGAGTGATCCAATGGTAGCTTTGAGCAGGAAAATAGGATGGAGAGGAAGGTCCAGAAAACCTCACAGAATTAATATATGAAAAAAACAAGTGAGGGCTGAAGATGTGACTCAGTTGGTAGAGTGCTCACTCAGCATGCAGGAGGCCCTGGGTTCCATCCCCAGCACCGTATAAACCAGGCATGGACTGCACAACTGTAACCCTAGCACTTGGAGGTCAAGGCAGGAAGCTCAGGAGTTCAAGTTCAAGGCTAGCCTGGGGTAGGTGAAAGGCTAGTTTGGGATACATGAAACCCAGAGAGAGAAAAAGAGAGAGAGAGGGAAAGAGAGAGAGAGAGAGAGAGAGAGAGAAAGCCTGGAAACCCCAGCTAAACCGATTTATACCACAGGCAGATGTGTCTGAAAGTATCCTGTGGCTCATAATTAAAACACACACTGCTAGGTGGGGACTTAAGATGTTAATGAGGTATGTTATGCATGAAGTTGTATGTAGATCTATGTGTAACAGAGATAGCATACAAATAAGCCTGTGATATGCAAATGAGCCTGTGTTATCCAACTGAACCCAAAAGCTCATACAGAAGTATCATAAAAAACTCTCTATGTAACAGAGCAGCTGAGCAATCTCTCTCGCTCTCTCTCTCTCTCCCTCTCTCTCTCAACTGTATCTTCTAACCATCCCCTCTTGAAAGTATACTCTTTCTTAGTAAATTCTCTCCCTTTCAATCACTATTGTCCGCATGTCTCTGTCCAAGTCTTTGTTCTGGGACAAAAGAACCTGGATCCTGTTCTGTGATTCTGAAATCTGCCTGTATCGACCCCACCCGTAGAAAACACACCCCAGGATGAGTGACAGCTCACAAAAGCTGCACTCCTGGAGCTCGCTGCCTAACTTACAGGCAGGTCCACTGAAGACAGTCTGCTCTCCCCAGCAAATGTTTACTTTGTGTATAACCTCAAGGAGGGGCCTTCTGAGTCCTAGAAATTTTGTTAGTTTCCTGAGTTGGGGGGGAGGGGGTGGTGGGTATTGATGGGTGGTGGGTGTGGGTTTGGGTGTGTAAACATATGCATGCTTGTGCCCATGTACATGTATGTGCATGCATGTAGAAGCCAGAGTCCAACATCAGGTGTCATCCTCAATTGCTCTGCACCTAATTTTTTGAGACAGGCTCTCTCACCTAACTGAGAGTTCATAAATTTGGCTAGGCTAGCTAGAGATCTACCATCTCTGCCTCCCCAGCTCTGGGATTACAGATGTGCATCATAACCCCTGACTCTTTTACATGAACTCAGGTCCTCATGCTTACATGGTAAGCACTTTACTGGCTGAGCCATCTCCCAAGCCCTAGCTTCCTGACTCTTGTGAGCCTCCTTGCTTACTCCAGGAAGGAATCTTGCATTTCAAAGGAAACATCAACACAACACTGTGTCCTCAAAAAGTTACAGGACATGAGTACCAGAGACTGAATAATGTCTGGTCTATGTAAGTACCCAAGAATGACACAAACTCAGAAATAGACAAGCTGCCGCCAGCAACCACCTGCCTGAGCCACTGGTCCAGGTGCACAGGGAGATGAGGCAGGCTAGACATATGCCCTTCTAACAGCAGCCAGAACGTCACAATTGGGTATAGAGTCATCCTGACAGTCTGGCACAGACCACTGACTACAGGAAGGAACCACAGCCGGCGGCCGGATGTCTGCTGGTACAAGATGCAAGCAGATGAGGGAGGCAGACAGCAGAGGCAAAAATGAGCCTAACCCAAGCTGGTGAGTTTACTGAAAGACACATGGAGGGAGTTGCTCCTCACTACCTAACTTCCACAGACACTAAATGTGCTAGAAGAAAAGAGGGGCTTTTCTAGATTTCAATGAAGAAGAGACTGGGGGTCAGTGGTCAAAGTGCTTGTTGTACAAGCAAAGGACTGAGTTCAGATCCTCAGAAATCCATGCAAGGGTCTGAAGAAATAGCTCAGTAGTTAAAAGCACTGGCTGCTCTTGCAGAAGACCTGGGTTCAGTTCCCAGCATCCACATGGTAGCTAGCAGCCATCTGTAACTCCAGTTCCAGGGGATCCGATGCCCTCTTCTGTCCTTCATGAGCACTTCACCCATATGGTGCCCATCTAGACAAGCAGGCACACATACATACAAATAAATAATAAGTAAATAAAATCTTTTAAAAGAAAGAAAGAAAAAGAAATTCACGTAAGTGTTGGGTGTGGCAGCCCACTTGTAATTCCAGTCTCTGAAGGTGTAGACAGGGAAATCCTGAGAGCAAGCTGGCTAGCCACAATAGCCACAGCAGCCAGTTCTGGGTTTGACTGAGAGACCCTGACTCACTGAATAAGGTGAGTGATGGAGGATGATTGCTGACATCAACCTCAGGCCCCCACATGCATGCACACTCATACATATGCCTACATACACGCAAAAGTATGCATACTATATTCACATACACATGAAAAATAGAAAAAGAAAAAAACATACTATATTAGTGGTGGTGTGTGCTTGTAATCCCAGTGCTGGGGAGGTGGAGACAGGAGGATTCCTGGGGCTCCCTAGCCAATCAGTCTAGCCAAATCAGCAAGTTTCTTATCAGCGAGAGAGTCTGAGTCAAAAAAGGTGGATAGGGGGCTGGAGAGATGGCTCAGTGGTTAAGAGCACTGACTGCTCTTGCAGAGGACCTGGGTTCAATTCCCAGCACCCACATGGCGGCTACAAACCGTCCTTAACTTCAGTTCCAGGGGAATCCGGAGTCCTCTTCTGATCTCTGTAGCATTGCACAACACAGGTGCACTCACATATATGCAGGCAATACACTCATAAACATAAAAAAAAAAAGGTGGATAGAAATGAGGCATGGTGGCACACAACTTTAATCCCAGCACTCAGGAACTCTGTGAGTTCAAGGCCAGCCTGATCTATATAGGGAGTTCTAGGTGAGTCAGGATTACATAGTGAAGCTCTGTCTCAAAAATAAATAAATAAAAATAAATAAATAAATAAATAAATAAATAAATAAATAAATAAATAAAACAAATAGTGAATGGTGCCTGAAGAATGAGACCTGATGTTGTCCTCTGGCCTCTATAATGAGCACACACACAGAGAAAAAGACACATTTTAGAGGCCTCTCTATAAAAGTAACCCTAAGCAATATTAACCAACAGCTCACACCTGGCAGGGTGGTGTTCATAATGTCCCCATTTTACAAGTAAAAACATGAATGAAACACAAGCGAATTAAATAGCTAGTTCAAATCTACTGTTAGTAAGTGGTAGAACAGCAAATTTAACCACAGTAGTTTGACTCCAGAGGCAGAATCTCTGACAAACACTAAGACCCAACTGTCCTTCCTTCTTCTGTCCTAACACCCTAGGAGAGATTCTAAATGATAGTGAATGCTCAGAACTCATCCTGAATTGCATGGAGGAGGAGGTGGGCCTGGTAGTACAGACCTGTGATCCCAGCCACTCAGGAGGGTGAGGCAGGAGTTACACAAGGTCAAGGCCTTCCACACTTGCAGAGGAATTCAAGGCCAGCCTGGGCAACTTACAAGACCCTTCCTCAAAAATAAAGAGTAGAAAGAGGCCTGGGAAACTGGACATAATGGCACATACTTGTAATCCCAGCATGGGGGAGTAGAAACAGAAGGATCCCTAAGGCCCACTTACCAGCCAGCCTAGTCCTTGGTCAGGCCAAGGAGATGCTCTGTCTCAAAAACCAAAGTGGAGTTACTAAGGAATGACAATGGAAGCTGTCTCCTGGTCTCCACACATTCATGCACATGCACAGGAACACACATTAAAAAAAAAAAAAAAGAGGGCTGGGTGTTTGGCTCAGTGGTAGCGCACCTGCCTAGAATCCCCCAGTGAGGGGCTGGGGTGTGGCTCAGTGGTAGAGCACCTGCCTAGAATCCCCCAGTGAGGGGCTAGGGTGTCGCTAAGCAGGGGAGGCCTGTGTGGCATGAAAGATACCCTGGGTTCAAGCCTCAACACTGAGAAAAAAATGGCATTAATTTATCCTAAAGTTGCCCTGATTTCCTGGCTCTTGACATCTGTCTGAAGTTTACCACTGAGGCAGACCCTCTTGTCTCTGAAACATGCACACAAAGCTAGAGAGTGGTCTAGAGAGATGGCTCGGTGGTTAAGAGCACTTCCTGCTCTTGCAGAGGACCTGAGTTCAGTTCCCAGCATTCACATGGCAGACCACAACTGCCTATAACTCCAGCTCCTTGGAATCCGAGGCCCTTCTGACCTTCACAAGCATCCACATACACAGGCCCCTACACACACGAAGACATAAATAAAAATAAAATCTTCAAAGAAAAGAAAAACAAGAAAAATGCACATATAAAACTGTCCACAAATAAACACACCCAAGACCAGTGAGAGGTTGGAAGTTGTCCCTGAGAAAAACAAGACTAGACCCTTCCTACGACAGAGGACAAGGTGCAAGGGAGGGTTATGTGGGGGCACAAACTGGCTTCAGCAGGTGACAAAGGCTCAACAGGAGGGATCAGGTGGGAAGGCATTTGCATGGGTCTCAGGAAACTTGAGTGAGGCAGTGGCACTCCTGAGCAAAGGAAAGAAGCCACCTTGAGGAGCCCTTGTCTGAGGGCATGCAAGGAACACCAGTGCATCAGAGGCAGCAGGCAGGGAAGGGCGCCAAGCCACAAACAGACAGGACTGCAGCAAAGTGCCCTGCTGTTTGCTGTCTTCTGTCCCCCCGCCAGCCAGGAGAGATGACACTGGATGGTGTCCCACATGCCACTCCACTCCAAAGAGGTACAAAAGGCAGCCTAATTTAGTCATCGTCCCTCAACGCTCTCCTGAAATGACCTTAATCACCAGGCCCAGGGAGATGCTGAGTTCACATAGCCAAAGTTGCCTGTTCCTCCTGTCACTAGGCTGACCAGAGTCAGGGGTCTCAGGATGGAGGGCCAGGGGAAGCAGAGTCTAGCCAAAGGACTCCATCAGGCCACATTCCCAAAGGGGCATCTGCCAACACTCTCCAACCTGAGGGCTTGGTCCTGTCATGTTGTTTGTCTAGCCACTCCTGCCCTCTGTGTCATTCTCTGACTGATTAGACACCCCTGTTCAATGTCCAACTCAAAGACTTTACAGAGCTCAAATGTCCCACAAGGGCTGGGCATGGTAGCACACACCTGTCATCCTAGCACTCAAGCCAAGACAAGAGGATTTTGAGTTCAAGGCCAGTCTGGGCTATGTAGAACCTTCAAGGCTAGCCTAGGCTACATAGAACCTCCATGGTCAGCCTGGGCTGCCTAACAAGTTTAAGGCCAGCCTGAGATACATAACAACTTTATGGCCAGGCTAATGTACATAACAAGTTCAAAGTAAACCTGGGCTATTTAGCAAATTCAAAGTAAGTCTGAGGTACACGGCAACTTCAAGGCCAGCCTGAGCTGCGGAAAAAATTCAAGGTCAGTCTGGATTTTACAATAAAATACCCTGTCTCAAAAATGAAAAAAAAAAAACCACTATCAAAACACTAGGGTAGCACTGGACAAGGAAGAGCACAAAACTTTCTCTCCATGGATGGATGATTTAATAATATT
>NW_008343202.1:130222-132471 GCF_000622305.1 Nannospalax galili
CCTTGTAGCCCCAGCTGTCCTGGAACTCACTGTGTAAACCAGGCTGGCCTTGAACTCACAGAGATCCACCTGCCTCTGCCTCCCAAGTTCTGGGATTAAAGGAGTGTGCCACCACACCTGGCTATAAAATAAATTTTGTAAAAGTATAGACTATCATTTGTAAATATAAACAGGGGCAAATATTATTTATGCAATCTTGGAAGCATGACTCTGAAGTTGATGTCTTTAAAAGGAAGGGGTTAAATGTTCTGGTATTTTTCTGTTGCTATGATAAAACACTCTGACCAAAAGCAATTTAGGGGAGGAAAGTGTTTATTTGGCTGACATCTCTAGGTTACAGTATATCACTGAAGGAAGTCAAGGCAGGAACTCAAACAGGAACTTGAAGCAGGATCCATGGAGATGCTGCTTGCTGGTTCACTCACAGACTCATGCTCAGCTACCTTTCTTATACAGCACAGGATCATCTGACTAGGGAATTGCTCCACTCAGAGTAGGCTGGGCTGTATCAATTAACAATCAAAACAATCCCCCACAGATGTGCCCACAGGCCAATCTGATGGAAGCAACTCTTCAGGTGTGTGGGGGGGGGTCCTCCTTTCCAGGTGTGTCAAGTTGACAATCAAGATTAGCCATCACAAGTATCTTATTAAATTTTTTAACAGTAAATGAGCACTGGGTATAGTAGAGCATGCGCATAATCCCAGGAATCCTGAGGCAGAGGCAGGAGGACTATGATTTGAAGTCATCACACTTGGCTCTGTGTGTGTGTGTGTGTACATGCATTTGTGTGTGCTCACAGGCACAAGTACATATGTCTTCCTATGCAACTGGGGGGATCAGAGGTTGACATCAGGTGTCTTCCTCAATCAGTCTCCCTCTTATTTCTGGAGACAGGTCTCTCACTGAGCCTGGGGCTCAGCAACTAGGCTAGACTGTCCCAAGTGCTGGGCTTATAGGTACATGCCACTCCCACTGGCTTTTTTACCTGAGTTCTGAGGATCACACTGAGGACTTTACCAACTGAGCCATCTCCTCAACCCCCACCCCCACCCCCCACTGGAGCCCCTTATCTTGTTTAAACCAGGTCTCTTACTCATGCACCATAGAGAACAGTTTCTCTTCTTAGGAAACAGAGTCTCAATATATAGCCCGGGCTAGCCTCAAACTCATGATTCTCCCACCTCCACCTCCTGAGTGCTGGGATTAGAGGCATGTTTCTCACTACCACCACCAATCCTGGTTCTAGAGAAACAATTCTATGTGAGCAGGCAAAAACCTGAAAGCATCGTGTTCCCCAGGGGAGATCCACAGAGGACTGATGAGTCTCACACAGAGTCACCCCACAAGAGGATTTATCATCCTTCCCTAGTGAAGGTTGAGTGGATCTAACTTAGCAGCTCCGTTCACTGTGACTGGCTGGCCCCACCAGGGGACTAACAGCCAGCATCTGTCTCCATGGCTAGCAGAGCAGTAGACATTGAGGACCAAGCCATGACCACAGGGCAGGTTGGATAGCCACCAACCAAGGAGCTGGGAGCTGGGAGGCAGAAAATGGGGGTGGGAGGAGAATGGGCTTAATCACTGCTCTCTATATAAAGGACTTCATGAGGCACCCATTGTGGCAGACACAGGAGCTGGAGTTGCTCACACTGGTGAGCACAAGGGAGCCAAAGGAATTGTTTGAGAAAAGGAGAAAAAGTAGGGGCTGGGAAGACAGTTCAGTCAAGCACTTGCACAAAGACCTGTATTTGATCCCCAGAACCAATTTTTTAAAAAGCCAGGCACAGCAGCAAGTTTGTAATCCCAGTACTGAGGAGGTACCTACAGGCAGACTCTGAGGCTCCTGACCAGCCAGCCTAGTCTACTTGGTGAGTTCCAAGCCATAGAGTAACCAGTCAAAAAGGAGGTTGGGCTGGGCAGTGAGCCATCTTGCCTTGTGAGCCTTGCCTTGCAAGCCTGACAATCTGAGTTGGATCCCTAGGACCCACCCACACAGTGCAAAGGGAACTGACTCCCGATAGTTGTCCTCTAACATCCACATTCGTGCCTACACTAATAAATAATAAATAAATAAAAATGAATGTAATTTTAAGAAAACTAAGGTAGACAGTGCCTGAGAAATGACAACAGAAATTGTTCTCTGTTTTCCATGCATGTACACGCACCTGCACACACACACAGAATGTTAAATCACCATACCTTTGTACCTTTGCTCTCTCTCTCTCTCTCTCTCTCTCTCTCTCTCT
>NW_008343202.1:133956-134539 GCF_000622305.1 Nannospalax galili
ACCAGGTTCAGTTCCCAGCACCCACATGGCATCCTTAACAACCAGTTCCAGGGGATCTGATGCCCTCTTCTGACCACCTTGGGCATTACATGACACAGGTGCACATACATGCAGGCAAAACACTCATACATAGAAAATTAAAATAAATAAATCTTTAAAAATACATTGTATGCATGTATGAAATTCTCAAAGAATAAATTTTTTAATTATAGTAAACTAGTCAGTGCCTATAATCCCAGCCCTTGGATTACTGAAGTAGGAAGACTGAGAGTTCAAGTATAGCCTGGGCTACACAGAGAGAGCCTATCTCAAAGTATGGGAAAAAAAGAAGAGACAGAACTTCTTGCCAGCACAGAAAGGACTATTTCCTCTTGAAAGAAATAATCTCTAAAATCCTTTTACTTTTACAACTCTAAAACTGTGTTTCTTAATGTGTTGCCTGACACAGGTTAGTAAGCATCCAAATTTTTTTAAATGTATTATATTTGAAGAGGAAGCATGGAAATTTACATTACACAGGTACCAAGGATCCAAGTGCAACTGATTATGACTAGTAATAATCAGACACATACAGATTAGAGAT
>NW_008343202.1:135706-194427 GCF_000622305.1 Nannospalax galili
AAAAAGATACAAAACAGAGACAGAAGGTTCTGTTTTTAATGGGATTTTAAGGTGATGGAGGTAGTTTTAAAACGTCAAGTCAAAGCAACAGGGAGTTGAAATATTAATCTCAGTGAGATGTAAATACAAGTTTCCAGAAGATCAGAGTGGAGTTACTTAGCTTGTGTTTTTTTGAGTATATTCCTACCAGAAGCTGGGGGAGGGAGGTTAGAAAAGTGAGTTTGATGGAACAAGCCTGTAATTCCAGAGGCTCAGGGAGTTCGATGCTAATTTGGTCACATAATGAGACCCTGTCGGTATTAAAAAACAAAATAAAATAATACATACATACATACATACATACATACATAAAAATGAGAAGGGAGAGAGATGGAGGAAGAAGAAGAAGGAAGCACAAAGGGAAAGAGGGCAGAAAAAAGTGAGACTAAGATGGAGGGAAGATGCTAGTCAAGACTGTGAGATCAGAACACTAGTCCCACACAACAGGACTGACATGCTGATGATACACAAATAGAGATAGAGGCAGAGATAGGCAACAAGACTCTTTACTCTGTGTGTGGAGCTGGCGGGGGGAGGTTAAATTATGTACCACACTGACAGGTATAATAAAATCTCAAAATGTCACCATCCTTCCCAAGAGTTGAATCTTTCCTTTGCCCAGCGTATCCATGCTTTATATGCTGTCCTCCCGTTCAGTCACTTAGCATCTATCTCAGTCACCAAATCAATTGCTGTGCAGCACATCCACACTGTATAGGCTACCCTCCTGTATGAGTGGCTTTTCTGTTACTGTGATAAAACATCATGACCAAAAGCAATTTATAGAGGAAAGAATTTGTTTTGGCTTATGGTTTCAAAGGGAGAGTCCAAAGGGACAGGGCATGCTGGCAGGAGAAGGAAATCAACTGATCTCATTTCATCCAGACACAGAAAGCAAAGAGGAGAGAGAGAGAGTGAGAGAGAGAGAGAGAGAGAGAACAGGAAGTAGAACAAGACTGCCCACCCCCAGCGACCTAGTTCCTCCAGCAAGGCTCCACCTCTTAAAGGTTCTGTAACCTCTCTCCAAACAGTGCCACCTGCTGTAGACTAAGTGCTCAAAAAACATGAACCTTTGGGGGATGGGGGATTCTCATTCAATCTCATTCAAACCACAGTCCATCCTATTAGTCATTTAGTGGATATCTCAGTTATCACATGGGTATCCAGCATATCCATCCTATACATACTACCCTCCTGTCAGTCACTCAGCCAACTGTTAATCAAATTGATTGCTGCTCCACGTATCCACACTGTATATGTTCCCCTCCCATTAGTCACTCAGTAGCCATCTGGGTTATCAAATGGACTGGCCTAGTATCAGTATTTGATTTCAAGTATGCTTTATTTTACTTAATAATGGCCCCAAAGGGCATAACTGGTGATGTGGTAATTGGGACTTGCCAAAGGGAAGTCATAACATGCTTCTCTGAAGTGAGATAGTAAAAGTTCACAGCTTAATAAGGAAAGAATAAAAGGAGTATGCTAAGAGGAAGAGACTGAGAAGGAAAAATAAATCTATACTAATTTTACTGTCGTACCTCAAACTATAAAACATATGGCCAGAGTCTGTTGTAAACACTTGGTTTAAATGGAAAAGGCAATTAGAGCTGGTGGCATGGTCCTGTCATCTCAGCTACTTGGGAGTTTGATACAGGAGGGTTGAAAGTTCAAGGTCAGCCTGAGCTACATAATACATTCAAGGCTAGCCTTAGCAACTTAGGAAGACACTGTGTCAAAATAAAAAAATAAAAATCTGGGCTGCAGCATAGCTCAGTGGTACAGTTTGACTGGCATGCACAGGCCCTGCATTCAATTCCCAGTATAGAAACAAAAGAAATTAAATTTGTAAGTCTGGAGAGATGGCTCAGTGGTTAAGAGCACCGGCTGCTCTTGCAGAGGACCTGGGTTCGGTTCCCAGCACCCACATGGTAGCTCACAATCTCTTGTAATTCCAGTTCCAGGGGATCCAATGGCCCTCTTCTGGCCTCAGCAAGCACCACACTCACATGTACATACACACATCTCTCTCTCTCTCTCTCTCTCTCTCTCTCTCTCTCTCTCTCTCTCTCTCTCTCTCTCTCTCTCTCTCTCTCTCTCTCTCTCTCTCTCTCTCTCTCACACACACACACACACACACACAGACTCAAAAATAGAAATCCTTTTTAAAAAGAAAGAAAAAAGTGCGGGGGGGGGGTCCACAAAGCACACCTCGTTAGTCATCCCACACTGAGTGCATCACGGCTGATGCCAGAGCATCAGTCAGGCACTATTCTTACAGCCAGTTTGGTAATGTTCACAACACCAAGAAACCTGCACATCAAGAATGTTCTTTATTTGTTTCGATGATGGGAGAAAATATTTGGGGTGGTAAAAACAATTCTGCACCAAGCAGGGCAGCATGCAGCAAAGTTCCCACCTGCAAACAGGGTGTGGAGCATCTGCCAAGGCACCAATTCTAAGCAAAGAACTTCATTGAGCTGAGGTGGGTGGGTGATTAGAGGGAGATGGAAAAATCACAGGTGTAATTCAGAGGGATATATGTCTGCAGTCACAGGTACTTGTAACGTGACTATACCCAGTCTTTCTGGATGTTTCTGTTTCATGGCTCCTCTGTGCCCAGGGTGGCATGATGAAGCAAGGGAGTCAGTTTCTCCCCAGTCTTCAACCTGACGTGTCCATCATGGTCCATGCTGAGCCTGGTGTGATAGGCTCTGGGCAGATCATCTTCCTCCAGGAAAACTGAATGTTACTTACATCCTGTCCTCCCTGTCTTCCATGTTCTCTGAGCCTTAGAGGGGTGACTAAGAATGTAAGAGCTGGAGGAAGGGGTGGAGTCATCTGGAACACTCTCTTGTTGATAAGATGTGATCAGTGTATTCATGAATTCTCAGTAGCTATGAGAACTTGCACTATGTTGGGTCAGCATTCTGTCAGGGAGTTGGGAGGGACTCACGAGGCCCTGACCCGCCCCTAAGGATTTATAAACAGTAACAACTGCTAGAGGGAGGAGCTCACCAGGCTCCACCCCTCCCTGAAGATCTACAGAGAGAGCTAATGATTGCTGAGGAAGGAAAAGGCATTTTCTTTGGTGTAGCCACTGGTTAGCTGCCCATCCTCCTGTAAACCCCTCACAAATATTCCTGTAAACAATCCCTCACACACATTCCTGTAAACAGCCCCTCACACACATTCCTGTAAACAGCCCCTCACACATGTGCCTCTAAGCAACACTAATGAAACTCACTGAATCACCAAAAAACAAAGAGAAGAAAGTAGAAAGGGGACTAGTTGAGAAGAGGAATGGGATCGGCAGGAGTGTGAGGGGGATAGGAGAGGGTAATGGAGCAACTTTGATAAAACCACAGTGTGTGTGTGTGTGTGTGTGTGTGTGTGTGTGTGTGTGTGTGTGTGCATGAAAATGTCATAATGAAATCTATATACAGAATATATACTAATAACACTGTTTTTTATTTTGAAATGAATGGTTCGGCCTAGATAATTTCTCTGGTCCCTTCCCCTTCTGGAAACCTTTGATTCTGACTCTAAATGTGGACCAGGAATGGGAGAGTGAACCAGATCCTGAGATCCTGGGGAGAATTTTTACCTCATGGTGGAGGTCCAGGGCAACTGAGGGTCCCCACCCTGCCCTGAGTATAGCCCCAAGACACCAGTGATCTCATGAGAAGATAGTGGTGTTCAAAGATCTTCACAGGATGCAAGTCAGGCAAGTGTCTTTCCCTCCACGCCCAAAACCTCGCCACAAGAATGGTCCACCACACTTTTTGGGTGTGTGGCCTGCCTCCATTCCTGTTCTCCCCAGGACCAAAATTTGTTGTCACAAGACCACCAGGCAATTTATGTCAAATCCCTTTTTTTAAAAAAAGATATATTGTCCTAGAGTCGTGGATCACGACACTGGCTGCTCTGTCAGGATCATAGAAGAGTTGGGTCCCATCTCCCACTCATCTGGGAAGACTCTAATGACTCCTACCCCCCACCCCCCAGGGAGTTGTCATGTTCAGCCAACTTGGAGAATGACTGAACTGAATCTCAGGTAGAGATTCCAACATTAGGGGGTGGAGAGATGCCTCAGTCTGTTGGTTAAGTACTTGCCATGCAAGGATGAAAATCTGACTGTGAGCCCCAGAACCCAAGTTTTTTAAAAAATGCTGGTATGGTGGTGTATGCTTGTCACCCCAAGTCTGGAAAGAGAGAGACAGCCAGCCCAGATTGGTGAGTTTCCGGTGAGTGGGAGACCCTGTCTCAAAAAATAAGGTAGATGGCATCTGAGGAATGACGCTGAAGTTGATCTATGACATCCACACGCACACACACATTCACACACGTGTGTGTGTACCTGCATACACACAGAGAGAGATTCCAGTACTGAAGCCAAGGCTGGGCACCCCACGTCCAGAGCTCTGTTGTACCTGCCCCTGAGCATCATGGTGCCCAACCATCTCCAAGTACACAGCAGGGCTGAACACCCCCTGGGAGTCCTCATCTTGACCACGGATTGCACCCTCACCACCTCCTTGCATCACATGGTTCAAAGACAGAGAGAACCAAGCTTCCTACTTCAGATATGCCTTTCACCTAGGGATCTTCCAGCACATGAACCTTCCAGATTCCCAGGCTAGAACTACAGGAAGCCTGACCAATCCATGAAAAGGGCTCCCCGGCTTCAGTCTCACTGGTGTATAGGACTCTGACTTGGCCTGTATCATAATTCATGGTTTCAAGGTGAAACTGAACTATCAGAGTGTGAACCCCAGGACAGTAGTCCAAGTACATATCCCTCCCTCCCTCTTTTAATACATGGACTTCTGGGACTGAGGCTGTAGCTCAGTTGGTAGAGTCCTTGCCTAGCTTGCACAAGGCCCTGTGTTCCATCAGATTGGCCTGTGACCATGTCTGTGGTACATTTTCTTAATTGCTAATTGATGCAGGAGGGCTCATCCCACTGTGGGCACTGCTACCCCTAGGCAGGTGGGCCTAGGCTATATAAGAAAGGTAGCTGAGCAAGCCAGGGGAAGCAAGCCAGTAAGGAGCTTTCTCCACGGTTGCTGCTTCAGTTCCTGCCTCCAGGTTCCTGCCTTGGCTTCCCTTGATGATGGACTACATGTAACCTGAAAGTGAAATAGACCCTTTCCTCTCCAAGTTGTTTTTGGTCATGGTGTTTATCACAGCAACAGACAACAAAGTAAGACAGTGGAGCACACGGGTCATCCAAGATCTCAAGAGGTGGAAGCAGGAGGATCGGGAGTTCAAGGTCATCCTCGAGGCAAAGGGGAGGTTGAAGATAGCCTGGGCTACATGAAACCCTGTCTCAAAAAATAACACTTAAATAAAACAGAATGAAATAAACTAAAGGATTTTTTCTCTACTGCCAACTACCCTGTGCAGGCTACAGGAGTTTACTCTGAGTTCCAGAGGCAGGATAGAACAAACTATCTTTTTAGGTGTGGGAATTTAGATTTCTGTTTTTTTAAAGATTTCCATAGCCAGCCATACTACATCGAGGAGTGCTCAGAAACAGGATGACATCCACTCAGTAAACTTGAAGGTTGGGTCTTGGTAGGCAAAAAATATCCCCTACATTTGCCATTTACTTCTGATCACGAAATGACTTGGGAAGAGAAGGCACTGGGGAGAGCCCATAGAACAGGCTTGAAAATATAATACCCATACTGAGAAAATGTAGTCATTCACAGCTTTAAGTCACTCCATTTGCCCAAATGAAAAATGATTGAAGCATTTTAACTGATTTAACAAACTCTTATCATGCTTAAAAAAAAAAAACTATTTATCTTTCAGAGTTCCAGGGAACAGGAGCACTTAAACTAGTGAGTCACAAATGCCAAGAGCAAGACTTTGAGTTTCCATCCCCCATGCCCTAACCTGCTATCCTGGGCAAGTTACTAAAGTGGGCTCTGTCTTTGGTTCTTTTGTTTGCAGTACTGGGAATTGTACCAAGGGTCTCACACATACTAAGCAAGCGTTCTAGCACTGAGCCACACCCCGACTGGGGTGGTTCTAGGCAGGTGCTCTACCACTGAGCCACACCGCCAGCCTTGTTCTTTACTTTTAATTTTGAGATAGGGTCTCAAATCCAGGCTGTCTTGAACTTAAGATCCTCCTGTCTCACTCTCTCCAGTAGCTATGATGACAGGTATGGCTGGTCCACCTTTGTTTTTCCATCTATAGAGTAGGGGAAATACTGATCCGGTGAAATGCAGGCAGCACCCTCTGTGCTGTGTTATTCTCTGTGTCTTCCTGCTGCATATATAACATATGTTTGTATCTATATAAAATGAATCATCCACCATAGATCAGACTTAAGGATGAAGTGACTGACTTTCTGAACAAGCAACTGGGACGCCAGAGGCTGGGACGCCACATCAGTGTGCAGTGCAGATGTTTGCAGCTATAAAAATGTTTACACAGTAATTAGGCCTGTTATCAGTACACACACAGATTACATTTTCAGAATGAATGAACTGCTCAGGAATCCTCGTGTTTTTCATCAGATTTGGAGTGCCTTCCTAACTCTTGAATTTACTCAAATAAATTGATTTTCCAGTACACAGAGTCATGAGTAAGAGAAGAGAAAAGGAGGCTGGTGGAGAGTAGACTTAGGGGACAGAACACATGCCATACTGCCATTTCATCCCTGTGGTCCTTAGTCTTCCCATCCACACAGTAAAATTACCAAGGTTCTTCCATCACACAGGCTGGAGACAGCTCGGTGGGTAAAGCACTTGCCACATAAGCATGAGGACCCAAGTGTGAGCCCCAGAACCTGCATAAAAGCAGGATTCAGTATTACAAGTCTGTAACCCGAGTCCTCCTGCAGCAAGATAGGAGGCCAAGATGGCACAGTCCTGGGAAGCTCAGGGACCAGCTAGCCTGTTGTACAGAGTGTAGCCAAACTAAGAGACCATAACTCAAAGCAAACTGCAAGGCTGGGACTGACAGCTAAGATTGTCCTCTCACCTCCCCATGCCTACACTCACACACACAAACACCTGTCTACACATGAAAAAAATTTTTTAAATAATAAAAATTAGAACTAAAAAATGAAAATAGCATTCTCTGCTAAGCATGCTGTGATGGTTGATACTGTCAACTTGACAGGATCTGGACTCACCCAGAAGACACACCTCTGAGAATGTCTGTGAGGGAGTTTCTAGATTATGTTAACTGAGGAGGGAAGACCCACCCTGACTGTGGGCAGCACCACCCCATGGGCTGGGGTCCTGGACTGAATAAAATGGAGAAAGTGAGCTGAGCACCAGCATTCATCTCTCTGCTTCCTGACTGTGGATGCCATGTGAGAAGCTGCCTCACGCTCCTGCCACCACATCTCCCACCATGATGGACTGTGTCCTCAAACCATGGGCCAAAATAAATCCTCCCTTCCTTATTCTGCTTTTGTCAGGTGTTCTGTCAAAGTGATGAGAAAATCACTAATCCACGTGTATTCACTCCCCCCTTCACTAAGAAACAATGTGTGTAATCAAAATGCATATTGGAAAAAGGGTAATAGTCTGAATGTAAAATGTCCCCCACCAGCTCATGTGTTTGAACACTTGTTCCCCAGCTGTTGGTGCTGTCTTCGGATGTTGGGAAGCCTCTAGTGCAGAGAGCCTCCCCACCATGATGGACTGTTCCCTCTGAAACTGTGAGTCCAAACAAACCTCTCCTTCCTTCAGCTGATTCCATCAGGTGTTTGGTCAGAGTCCAGGAAGGAACTGTTAGACTACAGAATGGGAGTTCAATCCAGTCCTGCTTGTGATATGCACACTGAGTTGAGGCGATAAATGCCTGACAACCAAACCTCCTTTCATGGTTTGTGTCTGTTGCTGTGATAAAACACTGGCCAAAAAGCAACTAAGGGGAGGAAAGGCTTTATCTGGCTCACTATTCTAAGTCACAGCCCATCACTGAGGGAAGTCAAGGCAGGAACTCAAGCAGGAACTTGAAGCTGAAACCATGGAGGATGCTGCTTGCTGGCTCACTCACAGGCTCATGCTCAGCTAGCTTTCTTATATAGCTCAGGACCACCTGCCTAGGGATGGCACTACCCACAGTGGACTGGACTCTTCTGCATCAATTAGCAATCAAGACAACCCCCCACAGACATGCACACAGGCCAATCTGATCTAGACAATTCTTCAATTTACTCTCTTCCCAGGTTGCATCAAGTTGACACACCAGCCAGCACACCCCCAAACCCAGGGAGCCCTGAGACTACAATTTCCATATGGGAACAGAGAGTCATCCAAAAATAAACCAATTCCTCCAAGTAACACACACTCAATATTTTTCTCTTCCTGTTTCCCAAAGATATCACCCCACTGTAATAAATATGTCACCAACATAATTAGCTTAGTCACCTAACTTGCACTTCTTAGTTTTCCTATTGCTGAACTTTTGTTAATGAAAAAGTGCAAATGATTTGTAGTTGTGATACCAACTTTCAGCCTCCTGCACCACAGCAATAATGGGCGATGTTAGGAGATGAGTTTTTAATGAATATTTAATTGCTCTATTCTTTATAAGTGTAAAGTATGGTTTTAGTAAACATTGCGCATACTAAGAAGGCAGGATTCTGCTTCTCCAGGATAAGTTGTGCTTTGGACTTTCCTTATAATTTGATTTGAGGGTGAGAATTAATGTGTATAGAATTTTTATAGGAAGGAACTGTGGATCACTATTGTGGACAGTGATTTGGGGGGGCAGTAATTTATTATAGCAAGCTTCTAAAATCGATGAAATCAAAATGTGAAGATTTTTTATTTTATTCTTTAATTGTGTGTGTGTGTGTGTATGTGTGTGTTATGTACATGTGAGTGGAATGCCTGAAGAGGCCAGAAGAGGGCATTGGACCCCCTAGAGCTGGAGTTACAGGTGGTTGTGAGTCCCTGCATGGGTGCAAGGAACAAAACTCAGGTCCTCTGCAAAAGCAGCAAGTACTCTTAACTACTAATCGCTTTCTCCAGTCCCAAGGTGTGAGGATTTTAAATACATGCAAAAAAGATCTACCAATGTAAGTGCTTGAAATGTTAATGGTCTGGGAAATAAGGGGGAATAAATGTGCTTTTTGTTTTTTTAACATAAAATTTCTATATTGTCTTTATTTCTATATTTAAAAAAGAACACTTAAAGAACTTCTTAAAGATAAGATTGGTAGGTGAGCTGGGTATGGTGATGCATGCCTGTAATCTCAGCATTTAGGAGACAGAAGCAGGAGGATCAGGAGTTCAAGGCCAGCCTCAGCTACACAGCAAATTCAAGGTGTGTCTAGACTGCATAAGACAGTGTCTTGAAAACACAAGATAAATGAGATTGCCAAACTGGGCATGGTGGTACATACCTGTAATCCCAGCACTCAGAAGGATTGTAGGGTCCATGTCATTCTGGACTGCATAGTAAGATACTGCCTCAAAAGAAGAAAGTTTATTTTCTTTTATGTGTGTGTGTTTGTGTATATGTGTGTACACATGTGTGTGCAGGTGTACGTGTGTACATGTCCATGAGGAGATAGAGCATCACTCCTCAGGCACCATCTACCTTGTTTTCTTAAGACAGGGTCTTTCATTGGCCTGGAACCCACCAAGTAGGCTAAACTGGCTGTCCAGTGAGTCCCAAGGAGTCCCAGCCTCCTGTCTCTACACCCCCAGTGCTGAGATTACACGCATGCACCATGACACCTGGCTTTTTCACATGGGTTGAATGCAGGTCCTCATGCTTGCAAGACAAGCACTTTACCACCTGAGCTATTTCTTCAATGCAAGAAGTTTACTTTCTGAACTAAAAAAAATAATCCCTAAATATAAAACAAAGGGTCACATTGGGAAGCTAGGACCAAATTAGCGTCTTATCTTCTGCTATGTGATTTTTACATTAAACTTCAAAGTAGGCCTGGGGAGATGGTTCAATGGATAAACAGTGCTTGCTATGAAAGCAAGAAAGATTTAGGTTCAAAATCCCAGTACCATGTGAAAATCAACAATGGCTAGTATACCTGTAACCCTAGAGTTGTCAAAATAGAGACAGGTGGATGCTAGGATCCTGCCAGCCAGCCAGTCTAGCAGAAACTGTGATTTCCTGTTCTGTGACAGAGCCCATCTCAAAAAATACAATTCAAATTATAAAATGGTAAAGAAAGTGTTTAGTAGGCACACTGTCATATTCAAGACACATGTAATTAAGAACTGAAAACAAGGGTTGAAGAGATGGGTGAGTAAGAGTACTTGCTGCTTTTGGAGAGGACCTGGGTTCAGTTCCAAGAACCTACATTGGCAACTCACAAGCACCTGTAACTCCAGTTCCTAGGGATGTGATGCCCTCTTCTTCCTTCCTTCCTTTCTTCCTTCCTTCCTTCCTTCCTTCCTTTCTCCCTTCCTCCCTCCCTCCTTTCCTTCCTTCCTTCCTTTTTTTTCTGTCTTTTTGAGACAGGGTCTCCTTGTAGCCCCAGCACCAGTTGTCCTGGAACTCACTATATAGACCAGACTAGCCTCAGTCTCATAGGGATCTGCCTGACTCTGACTCCCAAGTATATACCACCATGCCCAGCTGATGCCCTTTCCTCTCTTGGCATTGCATTCATGTGCACATACAGACACACACACACACACACACACACACACACACAAAATGAGAAAGAGAGACATAAAAAAATAATAAAATATTTTTAAAACTAAGAATCTAAACCACAGGCCAGGTGTGGTGGCTCACATGTCATCCCCGCTGGGAGGTAGACGCCGGAGGACAGCAGCAAGTTCAAGACCAGCCTGGGCTACATGATAAGACCTTACCTCTCCTCCTCAAAAAATATTCAAATAATTTTTTTCCAATTATAAAAGAAATGTGCATCCATTTTCAAAAAATAAATTTAAGTCATTCATAGAATCCACGCCACTGAGCAAGCTCGGTTAATGTTCTGTGGTCCATTTCTTTCCATTTGTTCTTTTATGCCATCTTCTTCAACAAAACTGAAATTGTACTACAGATGCATTTTTTCCTACCCACATTTAATTGGCACACTAGAAATCACTAAATTAAGGTCAGCAAAGCATTTTCTCTCCATCTGGTACGTGGAAGCACTACATTCCATGTTACGCTGTGAAGATAAAGACTGGCTTCACTGAAACAAGGCAGTGAGAGCAAAGCACAGAGCTTCCAGGGAAGCTTTAGAAAATACAGATTAAATCAGGAGAGCTGGGTGTGGTGGTATATGCCTGTAACCCCAGAACTTGGGAGGCTGAGGCAGGAGGACTGCTGTGAGTTCACATCCAGCCTGGGCTATATAATAAGATCCAAACCAGCTTCAGCTGCAGAGTGAGACCCTGTCTCTAAAAACAAACAGGGCTGGGGAGATGGCTCAGTGGTTAATAGAATTTGCTGTGTAAGAAAGTATAAGGACCTAGAGGCTGGAGAGATAGCTTGGCAGCAAGGTCTTACAGAAGACCCAGGTTTGATTCCCTGCACCCATTTGACAACTAACAACCATCCATAACTCCAATTCCAGGGGATCTGCTACCCTTCTGACCTCTGCGGACACTGAACACATGTGGTGCACTTACATACATGCAGGCAAAACACTCACACACATAAAATTTTTAAAAAATTTAAGTGATGAAACCCAATACTGCAACCAGTATACATAACTGAAAAAAATGAGTGGCTGGTGAGATGGTTCCACAGAAAAAGGTGCTTGCCACCAAGCCTGACGACCTGGGTTTGATCCCTGGGACTAAGATGGTGGAAGGCAAGAATTAAGTCCTGCATGTTGTCCTCTGACCTCCACACCACACAGCATACACACACACACACACACACACACACACACACACATACACACACACACACCACACCTGCCTGTTGACATTCATCTCTTGCTTCATCAGCCTACTTTCTAGCCCTCTAATGCACCCACCACCTGTTTCCCAACTCTTTATCTTGTGGCTTTATATAATTTTGATATCACTGTAAATATCCCCCTAGGATAGCCCCTAGGTCCTTATACTTTCTTGCACAGTCTTTCATTTAAGATTTATTTTCATTTTTTAATATTTTGTTTGTTATTTTTATTTATTTCTGTATATGAGTATTGCCTGCATGTAGGTAAGTGCACCAGTGTCATACAATGCCTGTGGCGGTCAGAAGAGGGCATTGGATTCCCCTGGAACTGGAGGTATGGACAGTTGTTAGGTGCCATGTGGGTGCTGGGAATCACACCCAGGTCTTCTGCAAAAGCAGTCAGTGCTCTTAACTGCTGAGCCATCTCTACAGCCCCTATTTTTACTATGTTTATGTGTCTGTGTGTGGGTATGTGCACCTCTGAAAGCCAGAAGAGGGTGTTGGATTTCCCCTGGAGTTGGAGTTACAGGTGATTGCGAGCCACCCAATGTGGGTGCTGGGAACTGTACTCAGTTCCTCTGCAAGTACAGCAAGTGCTCTCTCTGGCCCCTAGAAAGATAGTTCTTGCCACCCAATTTCAAATAGCCCTTATTACTCAATGGTATACTGATGCTTTATTTTTTATATTTCATTTCATTTAATTTTTGAGACAACATCTCACTACGTGGCCCTGGCTGTCCTGAAACTTGTTATGTAGCAAAGCTGGTCTCAGACTCACAGCCACCCTCCTGCTTCAGCTGCCTGAGGGCTGGAATGACAAATGTGCACCATCACCCTGCTTCTGTATTTTCATTATATATATATATATATATATATGTCTTATACCTCTAGAATAGAGAGTGCTGCCATTGACTGGTAGACTCACCGTTTCCCCAGGGACACTCAGCACACACAGTTTGGATGAATGAAATTGTCTCAAGCACCTGGATTTGTAGGACATAAGATAAAGTAACCTACTTTAACAGCCACATTCACAGCAGCAGAGATCCTAATGAGACTTTTTAAAATAGGTCACTACCTTCTCCCACTGTCTGGGCCTAGAGAGCAGTTCATAGCTGTGTCCATGGGGAAATAAACCAATTACACAGTCTTGGTGAGACTTCAATTTTGTTTCTCCATCCAGTCATCTAAACCAGGCACCCAAAGGTCACTAGACCCCTCCCTTCCTCCTACTTCCATGGAAATTTAAAAAGCGAGTGGTGGTAATGCACACCTGTAATCCCAGTACACAGGAGGTAAAGTGGGGAGGATCAGGAGTTCAAGGTCATCCTCAGCTACATAATGAGCCTGGGCTACATAAGACCCCTTTTTTTTTTCTTTCTTTCTTTCTTTCTTTTCTTTTTTTTTTTTTTTTTTTTTTAAGACAGGGTCTTTCTGTTTATTCTAGGCTAGCCTCAAGCTCACTTTGCAGCCCATGCTGGCCTGGACTGACATCACTTTCCTGCTTCAGCCTCCCAAGTCCTGGGACTGTAAGTGTGAGCCACCATGTCTGGCACAAACACATTTTGATTTCAAACACATATGAGATATAATTTAATTTTTGATACGAGTGTATTGCCTGCATGTATGTGAGTGCACTCATGTGGCGCAGTGCTGCGGAGGTCAGAAGAAGGCTTAGGATTCCCCTGCAACTGGATTTAAGGACGGCTCATAGCCGCCATGTGGGTGCTGGGAATCGAACCCGGGTCCTCTGCAAGAGCAGTCAATGCTCTTAACTGCTGAGCCATCTCTCCAGCCCCCATAAGACCCCTTTTCAAAAGAAAGGAAGGTAAGGAAGGAAGGAGGAGGAAGAAAGGAAAGGTGAAAAGGGAATAGAAAAAGAAAAAACAAAAAAGATCACCCCAGAAAACAACTTCTTATCCCAATGACCTTTGAAACCTCCCCCGGCCAAGTGTTGCCAATCAAATGTGTCTGTCTTCCAGACATTACATATGCATGATAGTATCCAGTAATTACAGTGATGTGAGGGAGGAGTAGGAACTGGGGAGATGGCTGAATAGGCAAAGCATTTGCCAGGCAAGCATGAGGACCAGAGTTCAGACCCCCTAGGTAGGCATGGCAGCCCACCTGTAATTTCAGCACTCAGAAGATGAAGACAAGGGATCCTTGGAGCAAGCTAGCTAGCTGGACTGAGTTCTGGGTTCAAATGAGAGACTATGCCTCAATAAATCAGGTGCAGAGCAATGGAAGAAGATTCCCAACAGCACTAGGGCATCCACACACAGGTGTGTGCACACACACACACATGCACGCCATGCACAGAAGTGTGCCCACACACATGTACCACCGCCAACAATGAAAAGGTTGGACATCCCAACTGGAGGGTACCACCTGCTTAGTTCCTGCATGTACTAACCTGGATCTCCCATCAGTCCTTTCAACATAGGCTTTTTTTTTTTTTTTTTTTTTTTTTTTTTTTTTTTTGAGACAGGGTCTCCCTGTAGCCCCAGCTGTCCTGGAACTAGCCTCTGTAGCTTACCACACCAGTATCTTGATGGGTTCCCCAAATGTTTGTGCTGGCGATCTCTTGAAGGCTGCAAAACCCAGATGTGTTGTTTTAAATGCATAGAGAAAGATCTAGGACTGGATGTGATGGTACATACCTGTTACCCCAGCACTCCAGAGGCCTTCAGAAACATGAGGATCATCAAAAGTTAAAGGCCAGAGCTGGGAGGTGGCTCAGTCAGTAAAGTGCTTGCTACACAAGCATGAGAACCTGAGTTCAATTCACAGAACCCAGGTAAGAAAAGCCTGACATGGGTGATCACTTCTGTTCCCAGCACTAGGGAGAAGACAAGAGGATGCCTAGGGTCACTGGCCAGCCAGTCTAGTCGAGCTGGCAAATTCCAGGCCAGTGAGAGACCCTGTCTCTATAAACAAGATTTATGGTGCCTGAGGAATGTACACTTAAGGCTGAAGGGTCCCTTTCCCATACATACACTTACGCACAATAAATAAATAAACAAACAAAATTATTTTTAAACAGGCTGGAGGGATGGCTCAGCAGTTAAGAGCACTTGCTGCTCTTGCAGAGGATTAGAGTTCAGTTTGGTTAGGACCTGGACTCCACAGTTGTCTCTTAGGGCTTGAGTGACACTGGTATATATGCCTGGGGATGACTCAGAGACTAGCTCTGGAAGTGAAAAGACCAGAGGCCGGGATGGCAGGGAGGTTGGAGTGCTTTGGATCAGGTAAGTGTGAGGGGAGCGTAGTGAGATTATGGTGAGAACAGGACTGTCTGCCCATCTTCCATCTTCTAGCCTCTTCTCTGGCTACTCCCTTGTCTCAACCTCTAAGCTCAAGAACCCCAAACCACCATCTGCTCTCTCATACTCTTCACATCTCATTTTGCCTTTTGGGTTTTTGAGACAGGGTCTCATGTAGCTCAGGCTGGCCTCAAACTCACTATTAGCAGGGAGGGGGGTGACCTTGAACTCCTGATCTTCCTGCTTCCATCTCCAGAGTGCTAAGATGACAAGTGTGAGCCATCACACCCCGTTTATGCAGTGTTGGAGATGGAACAAAGGGATCCATGCATGCTAGGCAAGCACTCTACCAACTTGAGCCACATCCCCAGCTTATGTGGGGTGTCTAATGATTTAAAGATAAATGACTTTGAAAACCCCCAAGTCTGAGGAAGTAGTTGCTTTAGAGTCTCCTTCTTTCTGTCCATACAAAGAATCAGCCTCAACTCGAGGCTTTGATCATGTGGATGGTTTCATTGCTGGAGAGTCTTAAAAATCCCACAGACAACTGCTGCATTGCAATCATGAATGGGTGCAAATTCTGACTACATGCATTTAAGCCTCAAGTGAAGGGCAAAGAGAGACCACACATCCTGTACCTGTGTGAAATCTGCAATAATAACAATTACAAGGATGGAGGAGGAGAAGGGAGAGGAGGAGGAGAAGAGGACCAGATAGAGGAGGAGGAGCAGCAGGAGGAGGAAAAGGGAGGAGGGAAAGGACCAAGAGGAGGAGGAGGAAGAGGAAAAGGAAGAAGGAAGAGGAAAGAGAAGGAGATAGGGAGGGATTGAGAGAGGGAGGGAAGGAAGGAGGGAGGGAGGGAAGGAGGGAGGGAGGGAAGGAGAAAAGATAAAGAAGCCTGTGACTGGACTGGGGATGGATTGATAGTGTGTGTCAGCCATGCCCAAAGCCCTGGGTTCCAGTCCAGCACCACATAAACTGAATATGGTTTCACATGCCCGTCATCTTAGCACTTAGGACACTGGGGGCAGAAGGATCACAAGTTCAAGGCCAGCCTGGGCTATAAGGCAGATCCTGTCTCAAGAACAAAAATGAGGAAAAGGGGCTTAAATATCTGAAGTTCATCACAGCCAGAAGTATCTCATAAGCACTAGCACCCCCTCTTCCCACCCCACAAACAATGCAGGTTAGTACTGTGATGGGTTGGCAAGCTCCCCCTGTGAGCCTCAGGACTGGCTCACAGACACATCTCCATGCTGGTTGACCCAGGAACGCACTGGCTCCCCCAATCACATTTTCTTTGTTCATGAAATCTGGAGGGTGGGGTGGGAATGCTAGTACCCTACATCTGTGATTCCAGCACTCAGGAGGTGGAGGAAGAAAAACCAGAAGTTCAAAGTCATCCTCAGCTACACAGCCAGTTGGAGGCCAGCTTAGGCTACATGAGACCTGGTCTGAAAACAATAAAGAAAGAAAAGAAAGGAAGGAAGGAATGAAGAAAAGAAGGTAGGAAGGAAGGAATTCTAAATAGGAACCACGCTCTGACCAATACTTAAACACTAATCAGAGGCCTCTTAATGAAGAGATAAATGATAAATTTAAAAGAACAGCTGTATTGCTAGGGAGATAACTTAGTCAGAAAATGTTTGAGGTATAGGCATGAGGATCCAAGTTGAGTCCACAGAATCCACGTTAAAAAAGTTAAAATATAAATGAAGCAGATTGTGGTGGCACACACTTGTAATCCCAGCATTGGAGACAGGAGGATCCCTACAGCTCAATGCAGCCAGTCTGGTCTGTTTGGCAATCTCCAGGCCAGTGAGAGATCATTTCTCAAAAACCAAGGCGGGAAATGATGAAATGCCTCAGTGGGTAAAGGTGCTTGCTGTCTGACAACCTGAGTTCAATCCCCAGAACCCACGTAAAGGTGGAAGTAGAGAACTGATAACTGATTCCACAAAGTTGTCCTCTGACCTACACACACATAAACACACACACACACACACACACACACACACATACACAGAGTGGCATGCATGCCCCCACTACATGTATCATACACACACAAATAAAATAAAATTTAAAAAATAAAATAATAAAGACAAAACAAAATGGACTTATGGGGGATGTGGACCTTGGGCCTCCACACATACACACACTTAAATCTGCACACACATGAACACATGCACAACAATAAAAGCAGAAAGCAGCTGTCATACACCCCGCCCTGCCACAATGCTCATCTCTATCACAAATGAAAGGGTTCATGTGTCCCCAGTAAGACTGAACTACAAGTTTCTTGATGATACTAGCTAAATTATTTTCTTTCATTCATTTATTTATTTTGAGCCAGGGTCTCACAAATGCAGTTGGTTGGTAGTTTAAGCATAGTCTCATTCTATAGTACAGTTTGGCCTCAAACTCAAAGCAATCCTCCTGCCTCAGTCTCCCAAGCGGTGGGATTATATACCTGAACCACCATGCCAAGATAGTTATTTTCTTTCTACAAAGCCTTTATTCTATATCCTCACTGAAGGCTGGGTTGATAGCAACAGTCACTCTGAGAAGTCAAGGAGAGGGTGACATCTTAGTGAACAATCCTGAAAGGATTTTGCTTTCTTCTAATAAAATATTGGAGGGGACTGGATGACCATGGAGTTTTATTCTCATGACCATACTGAGATGCTCTGGGTCCCCCACTTCAGCCTCTATGGATCACCTTCTCAGCAACCACAGACATGCTTCCCTAGCTGTTCCCATAAAACCCCAGCAGGCTGCAGTGGTCTCAAAAAGCTGGCCCTTCTGAATCCACCCAGCTCAATCCACCCAACCCATGAGCAGCCATGGGCAACAGTCAGGACTCTAAGCATTGCTTTGAGAACTAACAAAACTGGGGCCCGGGAATAAATTCTAAACTGGGCAAGACAAGGGAGCTACCTGCCTGGGAGTCTGAAGAGTCTCGTAAGACATCTCACAGTATATAATTCACAAAAAGAACTATAAGGGATAGGGGTGTCGCTCAATGGTAGAGCACTCGTAGGGTGTGTGCAAGGCCCTGGGTTCCATCCCCAGCAATGCAAACAAAATAAAAAATAAAATCAGGGTTAGGGAGATGGCTCAGCAGTTAAGTACACTTGCTGCTCTTGCAGAGGATCCAGGTTCAGTTCCCAGTATCCATGTCCAGTTGCTCACAACTGCCTGTAACTCCAGCTCCAGGGAATTCAAAGCCCCTAGACTGCAGGAACACTTGCACTCATGTGCACATATCCACACAGTCACACAGAGACACATAATTAACAAAAAAAAGAAATAAAAAGAAATGAAAAATGAAATCAACTCACGTTCTTTCCACAGCACCTTACCAAAAAAAGAAAGAAAGAAAGAAAGAAAAATTTAAGCACCACCTCTAACAAGCCAGAAAACAACTGGAGTATTGCTCCTATGGAAAATACGGCCTACACTTCCCCCCAAGACAATTTCACACCAAATGGCTTTACAACCTCTTGCAAAGATCTGGTTCCTTCATTTTTAAAACATAGCTGATCACTGCTCTGTCAAACAGCAGTTAAGGAGGAAGAACACGAGTCCTTCCACGTGTACAAAAGCTGTGGTATTGGGCACATGCACAGGGTTATAAAGGTGCCTGATTCTTTCTTACAGAAGGGCTTAGCAACTCTGCACCGGGTCACTGTAGAACGTACTTCACATCGTCACTAATCAGACTTCTAGCTGTACACCGCAGGCTGCTATGCTCTGAGACCAGGAAAGTCTTTTTATGTAAAAACAATAAATAAATAAAATGGGCTCGGGGCCTAGGGATGGCGCCCCAGTCTTGGCACACAAGGAACTGCAAGCACACAAATGGGACACAAATGGTACCTCACACACTCCTGCAAGAAAACTCAACACTGGGGGAGAAAAGAAACACTGCCGAGGATGGGGGCCCGAGGGCGCACGTGGCCGGCACTGTGGAAGCAAGCTACATTCCTGGGTGCCAACTAGCACCACCTGCCCATGCCCGGCTCTTTCAGCACCCTGAGGCCGGCCCAAAACTACCTGCTGCTGCCCAGATGCCCTAAGACTAAGTCTGAGGAAGTTCACTCCCCTGTGCACTGGTCTAGGGGAGCTGGGCACCTGAGCAAACTTGGCTTGCATTGGAGAGGCAGAGCCTACCTCTGCCTTGGGGCTGGACTCAGTCAAAGGTTTGCAGCCCAGGGATACTAGTGGGATTGCCTGAGGCCTCCAGAGTCACCCTTATGCGCTCTAAGAACACCAATCCTGCCCAAAGGGGTGAGTAGCAAAGGTTGGGGAGGTGGAGGTGATGGGAACCCTACCTCCCACCTCCCGCCAATCGCCATGACTCCAGCTTCTTCCCAGAGACAGAGTTGCCACCAAGGGCTCCCACCTAGGCTGCCAATGCGGATTGCAACCACCCTGTGCCTGCTTTCCCACCGGCCAGGGGAACGCACAGCCCTGTGGCCACCAGCATCCAAGGCTCCACGAGACAGCACAGTCCCGGGATCCCCACCAGTGAGCCAAGGCCCTTCCGAAATCTCCCACCCACCCTAAGCATCCAAAGCAACCAGGACGACTCCAGTGACATCCCAGCCCCACGAGGTGGGGTGCGGAGAGAGCGGGGCCAACAGGTCCCGGAGGCTCTTGTGGGCAGCACACCTGCCCCCTCAGAGGTACGCTGGGGTCGGAGCATCGGGGGAAGAGGACCTAGGACGCAGCCCTGGAGGCGGTGAGGATGCAGGAAGGATGTGGGGTGAGGACCAGGGGAGCGCAGCACTCACCTGTCTCTGAGCGGAGCCCTGCAGCCCGGGCAGACCAGGTGCCTCCTCCGAGGCCGGCGGGGAGGGGGCGACACAGATCAGAGCGCTCAGCCCGAAGCTCACACGCGTCCCCGCGCGGGCATCCTTCCTCCCCGTCGCCGGCTCCCGCGGCGTCCCCTCCTCCGGTGGGGAGGCCGCTCTGGCCAACTGTGCACAGCCCCACAGCGGGGCACGAATCTTTCCTTCCCCCTGATTCTCAGCTGGGTTTGCAGAGCCCGCGACGATCGGGCGCTGCACCTTCCTTGGCTGTCCTTGTCCTCGACTCCCGTCTGGGGGGGAACGTGCGCCCCGCACCCCCTGCACCGCGCTCGCCTCTACCCCTCCCGTGCCCGCTGGCCGCGCGGGCTCAGCCCATGTGGGCGACTACCTCCTAGCTGCGCCCGTGAGCCCAGTGGCCGAGGCCCCGCCGGAGTTGTGCTCCCCAGAAACTCCATGCAGCTCCGGCCTCCTCCCCGGTGCCTCCCCGGCTCCTCCCCAGGAGGAGCCTAGCGGTTTCCTTTCACTCTGCCTTCTCCCCCTAGTAGCCTGGAACCTGGTTGCTGGGCTGACTCCACCACCCCTAGCTCCCTTTGCTTTTCTCCCAGGATTGGGGAGCTCCCACCCCCACCCCTAAGCTTCTCCAATGGCTCCCTCCGTTTCCAAGCAGCGCAACCTGAGGAACGCCTCGGTGCGCGCGCACTCACACTCGTTCACACACACACACATGCAGGCTGCACACACAGGCTGACACACGCGGGGGGCGAGCTGCAGTTTAGCAACCAGCCCTCCTTCCTCTCTTCCCCCAAAGAAGCTGCCCACGTTAACTCTTGCAAATTGCTTGTTTATCTCTACCGAACAGCTCCCCCCCTCACACACACACACACACACACACACACACACCTTAACTCCTTCATCCCTGGTGCCCACAGTTAACACCTGAGTTCCTCTAATCCGGGGGGAGGAAGAGAAGGAGGACGGGAAGGTGGAAGAGCCCGCAGCCGAAACGAGTTTGAAAGCAATATTCTATGGACCGCTCCTTCACATCATCTAAGGAGGGCGTATGCATGCCGGCCCACCTCTGATCCACCTCCCCAGGACCCTCAGAACGCTTGGTCCGGGCCCCACTTTTCCTATCAAGAATGATAGAATGGATTCCATAAAGAAGAAAGGGATATATGGACACAGGTGTGAGGTGAAAACCTCACAGACGGTCTGCAGCCTATCTCGGCAGGGACCTCCCCAAGTCTACACTCCGTCCAAATCTTTATCCCCCTTGTTCCAGGCTTCAGGGACAACAGTTAGCTTAGAGTTACTAGTTACCTTTCCTGGCGACCACCTGGCTTGCCATTCAAGTGTCCAGAAGCTGAAAGGATACACCTTGCTACCAAGGGTTGCCTTACCAAAAATAAAAACCAAAGTACCAGGCAGTTCTCAGAGGGTCACAGAGACAAGCTCCACCTACAACCCCTTGGTGCTCCTGCTAGGGTGTGCCAAGGGAGAAAGAACCACCTACCTAAGCTGGAGCCAACTAGTCTTTCTTGACACCACCCTTCAGACCAGCAACCCAGGGTCATACCCCCTACAGGCAGCAGAAAACCTGCTCAACAACCCCCTCAAGATCCCAGAATCAAAGAACTGAAAATTCTCCCTCCAATCAGGAACAAAACATGGAAAAAGCAGCATCTCATCCAGACAGCTCAGCCAGCCATCACCTCTCTGTTGGCTGGTCACGCTGCCAAGTGCGTTTGGGCATTGGCACAGCCAGCCAGCCACACAAGTTAATCAGGGTCCCCTCCCTGTCTGCACCTTCTGGCTTGTTGCCTAAGCACAGTTTCTGAATCCCTGCAGACCTCACTGCTTGGTGGCACAACTTTGACATTTAGAATTTCCTACCCTGTGGTATTACTATCTTTCTGTGTCCTAACCTTCCACTCCAAATTGTCATAACCTTCTTGGGCCACGGGCTGGGCTGTGTGTACCTAGTTCATAGGAGTGCACCAAAGTGATCTCTACAGAGAGATAAATAAGCCAGATGTGGTGGTGCACACCTGTAATTCCAGCACTCAGGAAGCTGAGGCAGGAGTATCTGGAATCAAGGATCATTATGTGCTGTATTGTGAGAGATCCAGGCCACCCTGAGCTTCTGTGTCAGACCCTGTCTCAAACAAGCAAAAACTAAAAAATCAGGGTGGCAGATAGATATGGTGAAGTCTCAGTAATCTTTGCGTGAGGCATATTTTTGTGTGAGGGTATATATGTGTGTGCAGGTGAAACCACACATGTGTGCTTGCATGGAAAGCCAGATGATAACCTCACCTGTCAGTCCTCAGGCACCATCCACCTTGATTTCTGAGACAGGGTCCCCCACTTTTATTTGGAGCTCACCAAGGAGGCTATGCTGAGTGGCCACTGAACTCCAGGGATCTCTGTCCACCTCACCAGTGCTGAGATTACAAAGGTGTACCATCATACTCAACTTTTATGCGTGGGTTCTGGGGATAGAAGTCAGGTCCTCAGGCTTTTAAGTATTTTATCAACTGAGTTATTTCCCTAGCCTGAGAACTACTTATTTATTTGTTTATTTATTTAGACAGAATATCCCTATATAGCCCAGGCTGGCCTCAAACTTCCCAACTGCCTACCTCAGTCTCTTGAGCATAGGATGAGAAGTGTGGACCACTACTCCCAGCTGAAAAACACATCTTCTAACACTCAGTAGCCCCTACAAGAAATTGTTCTATCTTTTAGGATGAAATGCAGATTAGCAAAGCTCAGTGACAAAGCTATCACAAACATGCACACACACACACACACACACACACACACACACATGGAGTTCCTGGGGATGGGGCGATGTTAACAGTCAGCAAGTGAGCAGACTGAGACACATTCCATCACCCCTGCTGCCTGGAAGCAAGCTGTTCTCAATCTCACCAATCTGTAAGAAGAGAGCCATAATGCCATCTATCCCTTTAAGGTTGTTATAGAGGTTAAATACCACCCTATGAAACAGTTCCATGTCTAAAGCAAGCTTCCATGAACATTGGTCTTTGTCACTATGATGTACGAATTCCTTCCCTGGAGAGACAAACACTGCCTACCCACTCCTCATAAGGTCTCAAGGACATACCAAAGTATGATTCCACCAAAGATCCCTCTGGAGAACCAAAACCATTGGGCTTACTCACAGAGCACGGGTGAGGGGTGACTGACAGGAGCATGGGGGACCCCCAAAGCAGCCACCCTGGAAAGTCTTCACCCAACATGAAGAATGTCTTCCCCATAGTCTCATAGATGAAGCCCCCAATTAACCTCTACCAGACTATATATTCTAACACCTCTGAGACCTTAAGACCCTAAGGCTTCATGCACTTAGGGTGAAATTGCATAAAACAGCTGTAAAAAAAGACTGGAACCTCAGGCGAGGAGTCAGTGACCCTCCTTCTGGGAGGGATCAACTGTCAGCAAAGCCTGTGATGGCTAATCTTGGTTGTCAACTTGACACACCTGGGAGGGAGGAACCACAGTTGAAGAAATACCTCCATCAGATTAACCTGTAGCCATGTCTATGGGGCATTTTCCTAATCATTCATTGATGAAGGAAGGTCCAGTGTGTCATTCCTGGGCAGGTGAGCATGGGCTGTATAAGAAATGTAACTGAGGACCAGGCGTGGTGGCACATGCCTTTAATCCCAGCATTCGGGAGGCAGAGGCAGGCGGATCTTTGTGAGTTCGAGGCCAGCCTGGTCTACATAATGAGTTCCAGGACAGCTGGGGCTACAGGGAGACCCTGTCTCAAAATAGACAAAAAGAAAGAAAGAAAGAAAGAAAGAAAGAAGGAAAGAAATGTAACTGAGGAAGCCAGGGGAAGCAAGCCAGTAAGCAGCTTTCCTCCATGGTCTCTACTTCAGTTCCTGCCTCCAAATTCCTGCCTTGGCTTCCCTGAATGATGCACTGTGAAGTACAAAGTGAAATAAACCCTCTCCTCCCCAAGTTGCTTTTGTTCATGGTGTTTATCACAGCAACAGAGAAGCAAACTAGAACAAAGCCCAGTTGTGATGGTCTCTTGCAAGCAGGCACAGCTGATTTGATGAAGATGATGCTGTTTTGCTCAGAGGATCCATGTTCTATACCATACACATCAAAGACATGGCCTTGAAGGAAGGAATCAAAGATCCGTCTCCTGAAGACACAAAGCCACAGACATCAAGAACTATAGATTGATGGTCTTTGAGGAGCACAGCAAAGGTTGCATCTCTTGCTGTTCTCACCAGCTATGACTTTGTAAGAGTTCTAAGTGAAGGGGAAGCTACAGGGCCACAGGTCCTGACATTTGTTCCTGCCTTTTTAAAAAAATTTAATTTATTTTATGTGTGTGGGTAGTTTCTTATATGTAAGTGCACCATGTGTGTGCAATGCCCTTGGGGGCCAGAAGAGGGCGTCAGATCCCCTGGAACTGGAGTTACAGATGATTGTTGGCTGCTATGTGGGTCCTGGGAACTGAACTTGGGTCCTTTGCAAGAACAACCAGTGCTCTTAACTGCTAAGCCATCTCTCCAGTTCCCCAGCTTTTGTTATACGGATAGCACGTACAATAATCATAATATATCTATATATGTATATGTATATTTTGCTGGATAGCTTTAGTTGTCAACTTGACAACTCCCTGGATAGAGGGAGCCTCACTTGGGGAATTGCCTCCATTGGATTGGCCTGTGGCCATGTCTGTGGGGCATCTTCTTGATCATCAAGTGATATGGGAAGGTCCAATCCACTGTGAGTGATGCCACCCCTGGGCAGGTGGGCCTATGTTGTATAAGAAAGCAGATTGAGCAGGGATCAGGGAAGGAAGCCAGTAAGCAGCATTCCTCCATGGCCTGTGCTCCAGCTCCTGCCACCAGGTTCCTGCCCTGAGTTCCTACCTTGGGCTCCCTGATGAACTGTGACCCAGGAGATTTAAGTCAAACCCTTTCCTCCCCAAGTTGGTATTAGATAGAGTGTTTTGTCACAGCAATGGAGAAACAAACTAGAAAAGAAATTGGCCCCAGAGAGTTGGGCACTGCTGTGACACACCTGACCTTGGTGTTCTGGGAAGGATTGCAGAAGCATTTAGAACTTTGGTCTGGAAAAGCCATTGAGTGCTTAGAGTTTGTTGTTGTGGAGTTTAAAACAAGTTATGCTGAAAGAGTTGTGGACAATGGAGGACTGGCTTGTGAAGCTTCAAAGGGAAGCAGAGACTATCGAGGCTGTTTGTATGATATCTTGAATCTTGAGAATCTGTGGATTCTGGTCAGCTGGGGCTGAAGAATCAACTGTGATTAAGAAGATATGAGAACCACTAAAGTGAAACTTTGTTTTACTGGGATAATTGATGCTGGTTAGCTGGGGATGAAAAATTACTTGTAAGTAACAAGAGACAAGCATCACTGGAGCAAAATCTTCTAGGAAGTATTTCCTCAGGATCAGCACACAGAAGCTATGGCCCAGAGGGGGCCTGAGTCTCCATCTCAAGCTGGAAGCAGGACTGGTAATATGTAAGAGTTTCCTGCATAGTTCTGGTGTTGAAAGTGTGAAGGGGTCAGAGAGAACGGCTGAGGCTTGGCACTGAGAGGCCAGAAAAGGTCATTGGTGATGGTGCAGCCTCAATTTCAGTGGAGACCCCAGCTTTTTGGAGATGCCATGACCATGGGATGACCACCAAGTGCAGCAGTAGGTGTGGAATGGAGCTGACCTGGGTCTTTGAGATGAGCTGTGTGTGCTGTGGATGATAGAATCAGAAAAGTGAAGCTGTCAAAACCCTTTGGAGTTCAGATCATGAGTGAATGCCATATGTCCAGCCTTGAGCTACTTTGCTGGACTTAAGTTTTGCTTAGGTATGCCCAATTCTTCCCTTTTGAAATAAGACAGTACTTGTTTTGGATTTTACAGGAGCCCACAGTTAAGAGACTTTTAAAAGAGACTGTGGACTTTTAAGTGTTTGGATTTTTAAAGGACTATGGGACTTTTAAATATATACATACTGTGCTGGATAGCTTTAGTGTCAACTTGACACACCTGGGTTGAGGGAGCCTCAATTGGGGAATTTCCTCTATTGGACTGGCCTGTAGCCATGTCCATGGGGCACCTGCTTGATTAGTGATGTGAGAGGACCCAGCCCACTGTGGGTGGTGCCACCCCTGGGCAGGTGGGTCTGTGATGCATAAGAAAGCAGGATGAGCAGGGGCCAGGGGAGCAAGTCAGTAAGCATTCCTCCATGGCCTGTGCTCTAGCTCCAGCCCCAGCTTCTGGGTTCCTGCCCTGAGTTCCTACCTTGGGCTCTCTAATGAACTGTAGCCCAGGAGATATAAGCTGAATAAGCCCTTTCCTCCCCAAGTTGGTAGTGGTTAGAGTGTTTTGTCACAGCAATGAATAAACAAACTAGGACACATACATATATAAATATATATTTCATAGTTACATAAGGCCTGGGGGTGTGGCTCAATGGTAGAACTTTTGCCTAGAATCACCCAGTAATGGGCTGGGGGTGTGGCTCAGTGGTAGAGCACCTGCTTAGAATCCCCCAGTGAGGAGACATGGCTTACAAGACCCTGAACTTGGGAGATAGAAGAGAATCAGAAGGTCAAGGTCATCCTTGAACTAGATAGCTTGAGCCCAGCCTTGGCTATGTGAGAACATGTTTCAAAACAAAACAGAACAAACAAAGCAAAAAAACAAAACAAAATACTTTGGTGCCAGCAAGATGGTTCAGTGAACAAAGGTGCTTGCTACCAAGCCTGACAACCTGAGTTCAATTCCCAGGATCTACATGGTAGAGGAGAGAACCAACTTATCAAGGTGTTCTCTAACTGCCATACAAGTAGCCTGGCATGTGCATGGACCCTCACAATAAAATTAATTAAAATGTTAAAGCACAACAACCAAGAGTGAACATTTACAAGGATCTTGGGTAAATTCTAGGAGAGGACTCCAGAGACAGAGAAAACTCCTTGGAGGCTGGAAACAGCATTCAAGTCATATCCTGACCCTCAAAATAAGTGAAGATTCAAGAAGAAAACAGGAAATGCTATCTGAGGTTTTACAGGTACTTAAGATAAAATATCAGAAGAGAGCTTATTAAATAAGGTATTCCGAGGCTGGAGAGATGGCTCAGTGGGTAAAGCGCATGCGTCACAAGTGAAAGGACCTGAGTTCAGATCTACAACACCCATGTAAAGCCAAGTGTGGAGTCACATGTATGTAACTGCAGCAGCTGGAGACCATTATGTAATCCTCATGCTCTGAGATGGGAGGTGAAAACAGGAGAATCTCAGAAGCTCGAAAGCCAGCTAGCCTGGGGTATACAGTGGTACAACAGGAGACAAATTGTGTCTCAAACAAGGTGGACTACAAGGAGCTCTGGCTGTCACATATGGTAGACCCATGTGCCCACACTCACATGTACAGATATGCATGTGCATGCACAAATACCCACACAAAACACTCACTTTTTTGTTTGGTTTTTGCCTGGTTTTGTTTTGGGGTTTTTTGTTTTATTTTGTTTTTATTTTATGTGTATGAGTGTATTGCCTGCATGCATGTGAATGCACCTGTGTAAGACTTTTATTTTAATTGTGTGTGTGTGCACATGAATGAAATACCCTCAGAAGCCAGAAGAGGGGGACAGATCCCCTGAAGCTGGAGTCACTGGCAGTTATGAGCTGCCCTATGTGTGTGCTGGGAATCAAACTCGGGTCCTCTGCAAGAGTAGTGGACCATGCTCTTAACAACTGAGCCATCTCTCCAGCCCAGCACCATTACACTTTAAAAAAAAAAAACTGTGTGCTCACAAGTGCCACAGTATGCGTTTAAGTCAGAGCACAACTTGCAGAAGTCTATTCTCTTGTTCCGCCACATGGGTCCCAGGTATTAAACTCATGTCAACAAGCTTGGTGGCAAGAGCCTTTTACCTGCTAAGCCATCTCACTGGTCTGGCTTATTTTTTAAGAAAAAAAAGGGGGTACTATATTTAATTTGAATCCAAAACAATAAATGTGCAGTACAAAAAGAATAGTGGAGCCACTGCCTCAAAAAAAAGACATCATTATTAATGAAAGAGATTACATCTTACATCCACACATATGCAGATAATTCTTTTAGTTTCTAGAACAATGAAAATTTACATACCAGGTGTCATAGCACATACCTGGAATCCAGGAACTTGGGAGGCTGAGGCAGGGGGACCACCATGGTTGAGGGCAGCCTGGGATACACAGCAAGACCCTGTGTCTCAAACACAAGAAGAAGAAAAAGGAGGAGGAATACAAGGGGGAGGAGGAGGAGGAGGAGGAGGAGGAGGAGGAAGAGGAAGAGGAAGAGGAGGAGGAAGAGGAGGAGGAGGAGGGAGGGAAAGAAAAAGAGGAAGACTAATAATTTAGGACACACAAGCAATTCAGTGTGCAAAAACACTTGCCACCAAACCTGAGTTTGATTCCTTGCACCCACGTGGTAGAAGCAGAGAACTGACTCCCACAGTTTGTCCTCTGCCCTCCACACATGGTGGCATATGTGTGTGCTCATACTCGCAAACACATACACACACACACACACACACACACACACACACACAAAGAGAAAAATTATGCAAAAATTATCAGCAAAAGGAGAAAATCAAGTTTGGCTTTAGGAATACACATTGAATCTCAGAAGAAAAATGAACTAATAAACTTAGGGAAAAAATAGCTTTATCTGGGGCTCATATACACAATTAGGATGTTATCACATATGAAAGAGAAAACATTTTCTTAATGAAATGGGTCTGAAAATAAGTGGAGTTCTTCCTGTCTCTGAAGAAAATATGCAAAGTATTTATCAGCCAACCAGAAAGAGGCACCGAAATCTAAAGGCCAGGCAAGGGGGATGGGGTGGTGTGTGTAAAGAACCAAGAGAGGGAGGAAAGGACTGTGTGACTCTCAGATTCTCCACTGTCTTTCTTTTTTGAACATTAGCTAATTTCCAAATAGTACTGGAAGAAAAGACCAAAAGAAAGCAATATGCTGGACATTTTTAGGGTTTCACAGGCTTGGAGAGAATTTAAGACTGCAGATTTGAGACAGCCTGGATCAGAGACCAAAGACATCAGAGGGAAGGAGGCCTCAGAAAGTTAGAGAGGCACTCGGCTGTTCTCGCACCAAGTGTTTGCCTGCTATGAGGCTGAGGATGATCTTGAACTCCGGATCCTCCCCAGTGCTGGGATGACAGGCCTGTGCAACCACACCCAGTTGTGGTTCCAAAGTCTTAAACTCTTTGTTCCAGTTTCCTTTCCATTGCTGTGATAAAACGCTTAGAACAAAAGCAACTTAGTGGAGAAAGGGTTTATCACATGTTACACTTCGAGGTCACAGTCCATCACTGAGGAAAATCAGGGCAGGAACTCAAGACAAGAACCTGAAAGCAGGACTGCTTGCTATTCCACACAGCATCGACTCCAACCAAGAAACTCACTTCACAGCCAAAGAAGCACAGCAGGAACTATGGAGGATGCTGCTTGCTGGCTCACTTACAGGCTCATGCTCAGCTAACTTTCTTATACAGTCCAGGACCACCTGCCTAGGGAATAGTGCCACCCACAGAGGACTGGGTCCTCCTGCATCAATTAGCAACAATCAAGACAGTCCCCACAGATATGCCCACAAGCCCATCGGATCTTGGAAATCTCTCAATTGAAACTCCTTTCTCAGGTGACTCTAGGTAGTGTCAAGTTGTCAAAGATAATTAGAACCCATGCCAAGAAATTACACACAAAAAAAAAACTCACCCTAAGAACAAGGACTTCTAGGGACTGGAGACCCCCTACAACCCTGTTACCCTTTCCTGTAGGTGGTGCTGTAGTTACTGCCCAGGCTGCTGCCCTCTTCCAGTGCTCACTATGAACTGTGCTTCCTATTCTAATCTAAAAGGTAAATCATGATGGAGGGGCAAGGCAGCAGGAGCTGGAAGCAGCTGATCACATTGCATATACAGTCAGGAAGCAGAGAGAAGACAGGAAGTGGGGCCAGGCAGCCTCAAAGCCCCAACCCCCATGATGAACTTCCTCCAGCAAGGCTTTACCTCCTAAAGGTTCCATAATCTCCCCCAAAGAGCACCACATGAGCCTTTGAGGAGGGGGGCATTTCTCATTCAGCCCACAAGGCTCATCTTCATGGAAGTACTGTGTTCAAAAACAGCCACCTAGAGAAGTTCTTCCCCTCAGATCAACCTGGAAGGTATAGAGAGGCCGATTCAGTGTGTTCCAATGGGGTAGGTTACATCTCGGGCTGGCAGAACTGTTCAATAGTGTTAGTGCAGAATCTTCCAGAACTCAGTGGAGTCACCAGCTCCATGGAGCAAGTAGATAGGCCATCATCACCTTCCTGACAGCTAACCAGACAGCTATTCCTTCCTGTGAAATGTTCCTATTATTTACTATTTTTTAAATACTTACTTTTATTTTTAATTATTTATATATGACCGTAAATGCAGTACCTTTGGCGGCCAGATAAGGGCATTGACTCCCCTGGACCTGAAGTTACAGGCAGTTGTGAGCCACCCAATGTGGGTTCTGGAACCCAGCTCAGTTCCTCTGCAAGAGCAGCAAGTACTCATAACCACTAAGCCATCTCTCTTCAGCTTTGATTTATTATTATTACTATTATTTTTCTTACGGCATTTTGTCATTGTTATTATTTGGAGTTGGTTTGATATTATTGTTGTTTTGAGCAGAGACAGGGATCAAACCCAGGGCTTCATGCATATTAGGCAAGTTATTTTATCTCTGAGCAACATCTACAGCATTCTTTTTAGTTTTTATTTATTTAATCAATACTTTTTTTGACAGGATCCCCCTAGCCCCAACCTGCCTGGAACTCACTATGTAGACCAGGCTGACCTCAGTCCCACAGAGATCTGCCTGCCTCTGCCTCCCAGGTGCTGGACTTAAAGGTGAGTGCCACCACACCCTGCTAGGTTTTTTTTGGGGGGGGGGTCTGTTTTTGTTTTTGTTTTTTGTTTGTTTTTTTGTCCTGGAACTCACTATGTAGACCAGGCTGGCCTTGAACTCACAGAGATCTGCCTGCCTCTGCCTCCCAAGTGCTGGGACTACAGGCATGTGCCACCACACCTGGCCCCTGCTAGGTTTTTAACTTAAATTCATTTACTTATTATTTTTCATGTGTGTGGAGATCAGAGGACAACCTTCAGGATTCAGTTCTCTCCTCTCATGGGATTAAATTTGGGTGCTCAGGCTTGTGTTGCAAGCACCCTTACCCCCTGAGCTATTCGCCAGTCCCTCTTTTTAGTTTGTAGAGATGGAGGTCTAAGTCAACAAGATTGAACTTGCAATTCTCCTGCCTCATCCTCCCAAATAACTGGGATGATAGCACAAGTCAACAAACCCAGCTAAATGCTATTTATTTTCAGTCTTTTAAAATTACATTACTTATTTGAGTGTGTGTGCAAGAAAGAGAGGGGGAATTGGAGAGATGGCTCAGTGGATAAGAGCAGTCAGCTCTTGCAGAGGACCTGGGTTCAGTTCCCAGCACCCACATGGCAGCTAACAACCATCTGTAACTCAAGCCCCAGAGGATCCAATGCCCTATTCTAGCCTCATGAGCATTGCACAACATGGATGCACATACATGCAGGCAATATACTCGTACACATAAAATAAAAATAAATAAAATATTTTAAGAGAGAATGTGGAGGTCGAAGTACAAGTTGCAGGGACCAGTTCTCTTCTGTCATTGTAGGCACCGTGTTATTTGGCTTGACAGCAAGTGCTGTTACTGCTGAGCCATCTTGTCAGCCTTTTAAAGATTTGGTTTTTCATTTTTTGAGACAGTCTCTCTCTCTCTCTCTCTCTCTCTCTCTCTCTCTCTCAAACACACACACACACTTCTTTCCAACCATTTAAAAATGGACTTTTCTTCATTAGAGAATTCTAAATAAATAGATGGCTACCCCCAACACCATGCTGTTACCATCCGTGGATAATTGTTGCATAAATCAATCACTACTTTTGAGTTTGAAAAATATTGATTCTATGTTTCTGTTATTTCTTGTACATTTATTTACTGGCATTCCTCTACAAACAAAAACAATCAACAAAAAAATTAAAAGTCAAAAGTAAAACAACTCCCTCCAAAAGAAAACCTAGCCATGTTTACCCCCCTTAAAAATGTTAAACTTGGCCAGGTGTGGTGATGCACCCCTTTAATCCCAGCACTTGGGAGGCAGATCTCTGTGAGTCCAGGCCAGCCTGGTCTACATAGTGAGTTCCAGGTCAGCTGGGGCTATAGGGAGACCCTGTCTCAAAAAGTCCAAGAAAAAGTTAAATTTAAAAATTTAATTAATTATCATTATTGGTATATATGGCGCACACGTGATGTGTGAGTAGGCACAATCACAAGGGTGTGGCGATCAGAGAACAACATTGTGGAGTTGGTTCTCTCCTTCCACCTTTACACAGGTTCCAGGGATCAAAACAGTTTTACCAGTGAGTCACTTCACTAGTCCTACAAATGTTTTTAGAATCACTGCAGTGGGAGCTGGAGACATAGCTCAGTGGGTAATAATGAATGCTGCACAGCATGAAGACCTGATTTCAGATCTCAGCACCCAGGTATTCACGCATGCCTGTCACCCCAGCACTGAGGGTGTGGGAACAGAAGGTTCTCTGGGGCTTGCTGTCTGCCATCCTAGACAACACATGAGCTCCAGGTTCAGGGGAGACTCTGCCTCAAAGGAATAAGGCAGAGAGTGATAGAGGAGGACACCCAACTCCTCCCTCTGGCCTCTGTGCACACACAGGCTCATGCACATGCATACATACATGCATATACCACACACACACACACACACACACACACACACACGAATCACAATGCAGCTATGGAGTCTTTTTCCATTGTTTTTCAGTCCATAATGACTGAAAAGAAACCTGAATGTGTAAATTCATTTAGTTGAAATGTACACTTTGCTGATCATGCAGATCCATGGGGATATAATGATGAACATCAATAGATAAAATATATAACATCCCTCTCCCCATGAAACTCATACTGTGGTGGAAGAAACCAACCCTCAGCACATGAGTATGTATGCAAAATTCCAGGTGTAATTTGGTCTATATACATTTATAACAAGTGTTGTACTCCTGTAATCACAGCATTCGTGGGGTAGAGGCAGAAGGAGGAGCTCAAAACAACTTTAAGTTACATAGCAAGTTTCTCAACCTGAGTGACACGAACACCTTGTCTCAAAAGAAAAGAAAGGGGGGGCTGGAGAGATGGCTCAGAGGTTAAGAACACTGGTGGTTCTTGCAGAAGACCCAGATTCAAATCCCAGCACCCACATGGCATCTAACAACTGTCCGTAACTCCAGTCCCAGGGGATCCGATAGCCTCTTCTGACCTCCACAGGCATTGCATGACATGGGTGCATTGACCTACATGCAGGTAACACACGCATACACATAAAATTTTTTAAAAATTTAATTTTTTAAAAAAGAAAAAGAAAATAGAGCAGATAGAGGCTGGGAAGATGGCTCAGTGTATAAGAGCACTTGCTATGTCAGCATGAGGACCTGAGTTTAGCACCCACCTAAAAAGCCAGTTGTAGAGGACTAGAGAGATGCCCCAGTGGTTAAGAGCACTGGCTTCTCTTGAAGAGGACCTGGGTTTGGTTCCCAGCGCCCACATGGTGGCTCACAACTACCTGTAGCTCCAGTTCCAGGGCATCTGATGCCATCTCTGGCCTCTGTGAGTATTGCACACACGTGATGCACTTAAATATATGTAAGCAAAACACTCGTACACATAATAAATAAATAAAACTTTTAAAAAGCCCTCTGTGACCTCAAGTGCTCCTGTAATGAGCTATGGGTAATGGAGACAAGACATTTGCTGGGGCTTGCTGGCCACCAGCCCAGCTCCAAGGAAAATAGGCGACCCCAACTCAAAGAATAAGGCAGAGAGTGATAGAGCAGGATACGTGGTGTTCTCCTCTCACTTCTACGTACACTACACACACATACACACATCACACACACACACACACACACACACACACACACATACACCATACACATGTACATGAAAAAAGAAAAAGAAAAAACAAAAACAAGAAAACAGGCAGGGGTGTCACACCAGATCAATGACAATACATTTATATTTTCACGATTATATAATTTACCAAAATTTACCAGGATGCTACATGTTGGGCTCAGAGATGACCAAAAGAAGAAGAAAAACAAGAAGAAAGAGTTACACAGGGCTGTGCCTGGCGAGGCGCAACTACCTGTAATCCCAGCACTGTGGAGACAGTGGCATGAGAATCACCATGAATTTCAGGACAGCCTGGACTACATAGTGACACCCTGTATTGAGAGAGAGAGAGAAAGAGAGAGAGAGAGAGAGAGAGAGAGAGAGAGAGAGAGATGGACAGAAATAATACTTCCTTATTTTCCAGAGGAAAAGTTTCTATAGAAACTATTTCAAGTAGTTTAACTGAAAAAAATGTAAATTTAAGCATGTAAAATTATAAATTGACTTTAAAACCAATTTGGAACCAAAATATGCACATTATACATTACAATTCACCAAAGAGAAAAAAGATTTGAAAATCATATGATACATGATTTCAAAAGATACACAAAATGCACTTTTTAAAAGAAAAATGTAGCAGGTTAGGTTTTATATTTAATAGACACACACACAAAAATGGAAATAATAGAGGCTATAGCTGCTGAGTGGAAACACAGTTTAGTTAGATGTGTATAAAGAAGCAGGCAGAGTGGTACACACACTTGTAATCCTAGTACTAAGAAAGCTGAAGCAGGAGGATGCTGGGTTCCAGGCAAGCCTGTGCTACAAACAAGTTCCATATTAGCTTGGGCTATATAGCTAGATCTTGTCTCAAAAAAAAATTAACTAATTAGCTAGTTATTTAATCAATTAATGAGTTGGTTAATTAATTATTTATTAACTATTTGATGATTAGTTATTTGTTGGTTAATTAGTTAATTCATTATTGTTGGTTAATCAGTTAATTAAGTGGTTGTTAGTTAATTAAAAGTGGAGACCTAGTTGTAATACGTGGTAAAAACATGAATGCAGGCCCCTTCCCACTGAGGCTGTTGGAGAGCACCTGACGAGTTGGGTGAGTTAGCCATATTCTGCCAGTCAGGTCACCAGGTCACCATCCCCCTGCTCTGGGACCAGTTCCAGTCCCACTGCTCCAGAGCCCACATCTCTGCTAGCTAGTAAAACCAGCCTATCCTGTTCCCATCAGCCTTCCTTGGGCCTTGGCCCCTTCCCACTGAGGCTGCTAGAGAAGCCCGACTAGCTGGCCGAGTTAGCTAGATCCTGCCTCACCAGGTCACCATTCCCCTGGTTTGGGACCAACCCAAGTCCATAGGCTCCAGGGCTCATACCTTCTCTGCTTAGCTAGTTAGAATTGGCCCAGCTGATCCCTATCACCCCAGCTTGCACCTAGGCACCTTCACCTGCCTGGAGAGCTCCTGACTAGCCTGCCTGCAACCATCCAGTCCCTCCAACAAAAATCAAAAGAAAAAACCTGACACACAGACCAACTAACAATTCATACCTGATCAGAAAGCAACCAAACTATATCAACAATATAAGCAGATCAAATTCCAACTCAACAGAGGCAGGGTTGAATTTCATATCAGACACACAACAAACAAAAGAAATCCACATGCCTAGGAGCCCCCGCCCACATACACACAGCAGAAATAATATGAAAAACCAAGATCCCCATCAAATCCCACCAGTCCAAAGAAGTGTTCTACAATGAGAATGACCTAGAGGAATCCCAGGACATAGAATCTAAAAGAACAATCATAAACATGATTAAAGAATTGAACAAATTTATAAAGAATACAACCCAAAGAGGATGGGGATAAACTCCAGACTGAAGCTCAAGAAACCACAAATACATGATGAATGAAATGTCAAAGACAATGCAGGATTTGAAAAGTTAATTCACAAAAGAGATAGAAATAGTGAAGAAAACTCAGGCTGAAATGAATATGGAATTGAAAAACTCAATAAGCCAATTTGAAACAAGAGGGAAAAGTCTCACCAATACTTGAATGAAATGAAAAACAGAATATCAAGGCTGGACAATAAAGTTGAAGAATTGGACTGCTCAAGCAAATATGAAAAAAGTTAAAACACAGGAGTGAAAGATATAGGAAATGTGAGACACCATGAAAAGATTGAGTTTATGGATCATAGGCATAGAGGAAGGAGAAGAATCTCAGGTCAATACTATTGACCAGATCTTCAACAGGATTATAGAAGAAAATTTCCCTAAATTAAGGAAAGACATACCCATAGAGATAGAAGAAGCACACAGAACACCAAATGGACAGGACTAGAACAGAAAACTTTTGCTTTGTAAATTTAGTGTTTCATAGTAAAAACACTAAATGCACAGAACAAAGAGAGAGTACTGAAAGCTGCAAGAGAAAAACAAGTCATATATATGGGGAAACCCATGAGAATTACAGCTGACTTTTCAATGCAAACTATGAAATCCAGAAGAGCCTGTACAAAAGTATTCCAAGTTCTAACCATAGATGCTAACAAAATACTCTATACAGAACAATTGTCTATCATAGTGGAAGGAAAAAAAAATCTTACATAAAACAAATAGACTGAAAGAACTCATATCCATCAAACCAGCCCTACAGAGAATACTTAAGCAATACAAAGGACTGAAGAAAGGAATGACCATACCCAAGAGGATACAGAAAGAAAACAAATATGACAGTAGCCAACACACATCTTTCAATAACTCTAAATATCAGTGGCCTCAACACCTCAGACAAAAGATACAGAGTAGTTGAATGGATTAAGAAATAAAATTCATCTTTTTGTTGTCTAAACTCATCTCACATTCAGAGATAGGCACTACCTTACAGTGAAAGGATGGAACAAATGTACCAAGCAAACAGCATTAAGAAACAAGCAAGCTGGGTGTGGTGGCACACGCCTTTAATCCCAGCACTTGGGAGGCAGAAGCAGGCAGATCTTTGTGAGTTCAGGTCAGCCTAGTCTACACAGCGAGTTCCAGGCCAGCTGGGGTTACAGGGAGACCCTGTCTCAAAAAGACAAACAAACAAACAAACAAAAAGAAACATGCAGTCCTTGAGATTCTAATATCTAACAAAATAGACTTCAGATTAAAATTAAACAGAAGAGATAAAGATGATCACTTCATTCTGATCAAGGGAACAACTGAACAAGAAGACATTATAGTCATGAACACATATGCACCAAACACATATGCAATCAGTTTCATGAAAACAGTACTACAGGACTTCAAGACACAGATTAACCCCAACTCAGTAGTAGTAGGCAACTTTAATACCCCATTCTCTCCAATAGACAGGTCAACTGGACAAAGAATAAACAGAGAAACATTTGAATTAGATATCATATATTTAATGTACATAACAGACATCTACAGAATATTTCACACAAGCCTCAAAGAATACACCTTCTACTCAGCAGTCCATGGAAGTTTCTCTAAAATAGATCACATACTGGGGCACAAAACAAACCTCAACAAATATAAAAATTGAAATAATTCCATGCATTCTATCAGATCGCAATGCAATAAAGCTTAAAATCAACAGCAAAAGAAGCTCTAGTAACTATGTGAACACGTGGAGATTAAACAACACACTCCTGAATGATAATTGGGTCAAAGAAGAAATCAAAAAAGAAATACAAGTCTTCCTGGAACTAAATGAAAATGATAATTCAAGGCAACACAACCTCTGGGACACACCAAAACTAGTTCTAGGAGGGAAGTTTATTATTAAAATATAAAAAAGAAGTCGAGTGCGGTGGCACATGCCTTTAATCCCAGCACTTGGGAGGCAGAGGCAGGTAGATCTCTGTGAGTTCAAGGCCGGCCTGGTCTACATAGTGAATTCTGGGTCAGCTGGGGCTACAAGGAGACCCTGTCTCAAAATGACCAAAAAAAAACAGAAAGAACACAAATAAAGGACTTAGTGGTACAACTCAAGAATCTGGAAAAGCAAGAACAAACCCAGCAAATGAAAGGTAACAAAAACCAGAACAGAAATCAATGAAACAGAAAAAGAAAACAATACAAAGAATCAATGAATCTAAGAGCTGGTTCTTTGAAAACATAAGCAAAAAAGACAGACCCTTAACCCAGTTAACCAAAAGAAAGAGCAAATCCAAATCAACAAAATCAAAAACGAATGAGGAAACATCATGACAGAACCAAAATGATCCAAAACATTATAAGTGCTTTAAAAACCTATAATCTATTAAGTTTGAAAATCTAAAAGAAATGAACACATTTCTAAATTTATTGAAACCACAAAAGTTAAACCAAGAAGAGATCAACAGCTTAAACAGAACAATAACAAAGGAGGAAATTGAAACAGTAATACAAAGCCTTCTAACAAAAAAAAGCTCAGGCCCAGACGCATTTACAGCAGAATTCTACCAGACATTTAAAGGAAATTGAAACAATAATTACAAAACATCCCAACTCAGAAAGCCCAGGCCCAGATGGATTCACAGCAGAATTCTACAAGACATTTAAAGAAGATCTACAACCAGTACTTCTTAAATGTATTCAAAAAGATAGAAACAGAGGGAAAACTCCCAAACTCCTTCTATGAAGCCAATATTACTCTAATACCAAAACCAGGAAAAGACAGCAAAAAAAGAAAATCATATGCCCATATCCCTGATGAACATAGATGCAAATATTCTCTACAAAATACTCAAAAATCACATGCAGATACACATCAAAATGATTAGCCACCACGATCAAGTTGACTTTACTCCAGAGATTCAGGAATAGTTCAATATACATAAATCAATAAATGTAATAAATCATATAAATTGACTTAAAGACAAAAGTCACATGATCTCAATAGAGTAGAAAAGACCTTTGACAAAATCCAACATGCATTCATGATAAGAGTCCTAGAGGGAATTGGACTGGAAACATAATTCAAAATAATTAAGACCATATACAACAAACACACAGCCAATTGTAAATGGAGAAAAGCTTGAAGCATTACCATTAAAATCAGGAATCAGACAAGGTCGCTGTTACCTCACTCCTTTTTAATACAGTACTTAAAACTCTTGCTAGAGCAATAAAACAAAAGAAGGAAATTGAAGGGTTACTAATTGGGAAAGAAGAGGTCAAATTATCCCTATTTGCAGATGATGTGATAATTCTATATGAGATCCCAAAAACTCCACCAGAGAACTTCTAGAAATGATCAACACTTTAAGCAAAGTGGCCAGGTACAAAATCAATTTACAAAAACCAGTAGCCTTTCTATATAGCAATAGCAAGCAATCAGAGAAAGAGTTCAAGGAAACCTTGCCATTCACAATAGCTTCAAAAAATTAGGGATAAACTTAATCAAAGATATTAAAGAATTCTTCAATGAAAAATTTAGATCTTTGAAGAAAGAGATTGATTGAAAAAGATGAAGAAAGAGATTGATTGAAAAAGATGCAGAAGATGGAACAACCTCCCATACTCATGGATTAGTAGAACTAATATTGTAAAAGTGACCATTTTGACAAAAACAATTTACAGATTCATTACAATTGCAAATAAAAATTCCTATGACATTCTTCACAGGAATAGAAAAAGCCACCCTAAAATTCATATGGAAACACATAAGACCCCAGATAGTTAAATCAATTCTGAGCATGAAGAACAATGTCAAGGGGATTACCATACCAGACCTCAAACTATATTACAGACCTATAGTCCTAAAAACAGCATGATATTGACACAAAAACAGACTTGTAGTAATGAAACAAAATAGAAAACCCAAACAAAGGTGCCAGAAACACACAATGGATATAAGATAGCATCATCAGCAAATTGTACTTGTAAAATTGTATTGCCACATGTAAAAGAATAAAATAAGACCCATATCTATCACCCTGTACAAAAGTCACCTCCAAATGGATCAAAGACTTCAGTGTGAAGCCTGAAATGCTAAAACTGTTGGAAGAAAACATAGGCAGTACCCTATAAGATATAGATGCAGGAAAGCTCTTTCTAAATCCTACATCAAGAATTAAGGTCAACAACTGACAAATGGGACCTCATTAGACTAAAAAGCTTCTGTACAGCAAAGGAAACAACCAATCGAGTGAAGAGGAAGCCCACAGCACGGAAGAAAATCTTCACCAGATACACATCTGACAGAGGACTAATATCTAGAACATACAAGAACTCAAAAAACAAAGAAGAAAATAAATTACCCAATTAAAAATGAGCTATGGATCTCAAAAGAGAACTCTCAAAAGAAGAAATAAAGATGGCTAAGAAGCACCTTAAAGTGTTCAACACCCTTAGCAATTACAGAAACACAAATCAAAACTACTTTAAGGTTCCATCTTACCCCAGTCAGAATGACTAAGATCCAGAGAATAAATGACATCAAATGACGGCCTGGATGCAGGGGAAGGGAACCCTCATTCACTATTGTTGGGATTGCAAACTGGTGCAACCACTGTGGAAATCAGTATGGAAAACTCTTTAGAAACCAAAAATAAATCTATCATATGATCTGGTTATACCATTCCTTAGCATATACCTAAAGGACTCATCCTACTGTAGAAATATTTGCACAGCCATGTTTGTTGTGGCTTTTTTTCACAATAGCTAAGAAATGAAAACAATCTAAATGTCCTTCAACTGATGAATGGCTAATGAAAATGTGGTACATTTATACAATGGAGTTCTACTCAGTGGTAAAGAAAATGAAATGAAAGTTTCAGGTAAGTGGGTAGAACTAGAAACTGTTACACTAAGTGAAGTAACCCAAATTCAGAAAAACAAATGACATACGTTCTCTCTTATTTATGGATCTTAGCTCCAAATCCTTAGATGTGAGTATATAACCGGATGTAACTACAGGAGCCAGGAAAATGGAAAGCAACCATGAGGGTAAAAGGGAAGAAGGAGCTTGAGAGAGGGGGATAGCAGGAAACAGGTGTTATCAAGAGGGAAAGGGGGAAAATGGAGGTAATTTAACTGGGGAGGGAATGGGGAGAATTATACAGGGGGAATGAGAGGAGAGAGAAATAATGCTTAGCTGTTGTGAAAAAACAGAGAGAAATTCATTAGTTCAAAGTCCTCCTGACTATATAACAAGAAACCTAGTTCCAGGCAGGAGAAACCTTTTGAGTTGTTGGTCAGGGTAGTCCAAGAGACTCTCAAAATAACACAGGTTACTGCCACAGCCCTTGATTGTCTCCCAGAACTTGAAGGTAGGACACTATTGCAGAAGACAGGCCACAGTTCAGACACAGGACTTGAAGCAGTTGAGCTGGACCAGACCTGGAAGCCTCCTCTCTGAAGCCTAGCTCTCATGGTATCGGAGGATACTATGCAAACTACCAAGGGAGAAAACCAATCAGTGGTCCTATTCAGCTGTGAAGCCTAATAAATAACAATGACTGGTTCAGCATACTATCACTATTTGTACAATAGTGGCACTTTTGTCTTTGGGGTAATCAACAGCTATCTAATTGGGATTAAGACCTGCTCAATGAGAGGGAACTTATGTGTGGTACTGTAAACACGGCCAACCAAATATTCATGAGTGGAGAGGTCATAGATCCTAGAGAAAAACCTACTTTTGCCACATCCCTAGACCAACATAATTTCTTACTGTATTCTAAATATGCATCCTCATATTTACAGACAAGTGTACCTCTCACCGCTCATCAAAGAAGCTTCTTTTTGCAACAGATGGACACTATTACAGAGTTCCACGACCAGTCAAATGCAGAGAATAAGTGTCTGTGAGAAGCTTAGCCCTAAGTGACACATCTTCAATGCAACCTCTACACAAAAGATGAATGCGTCTCATATCTCACCGTAGAAGTTTCCTTATGCAGCAGATGGTGATTAACACAGAAACACACAACTGACCAATGTGCAGAGAACAAGAAACAGCAGAGTGCTTATCCTTGATTAGGACACCTCTTTCAAACTTCCACCTCCCAAGGCTCAGGATCATTGAGGAAGAGGGGGCAGAAAGATTGTAAGAGCCGGAGGCAGTAGATGGCCACAAGGAGACAGTTTTCCAGACAGCTGGTCAGTTATTCATATGAACGTACGGCAATGGTGAGGTGACAGTTTGCACAAGTCCCATGCAAGCTTAGGATCAGACACCCAACATAGGCATGAAAACATGGGTAAGAAATCCCAACCTAAGGAACTTATAGCAACTGATGGCTGCTGGGAGGGACAGAGACAGTCTTTTACAGGGGTGGGAATCTCAGTAGGTTAAGCAGGCTCCAATGGATGGACCCACACTGAAGAACATTTGGGGACACAAAGCAGACTCTCTAGGCATATTATACATATAATAGTGTACATTAAATTGGTTAGGGGGCAGTAAGGGAGCTGCAAATAGAGGAGGGCATCTAAATACCATCAAATTATGGTGTATGAAAATCACAAAAATTCAATTAAAAAGTGTAAAGGTTGCTTTTACATTTATGTATTCATTTATATGTTGCATCTACATATAATTTTAACATATGCATAAATTTATATTTATCAAGCTTGCAGATGGATATGTTTTCCCCTAACATTCATTTGTAACCTTTATCTGAAAATTAAATTTCTTGGCTATTATGGGGTATTTGTATAACATTGGAGTTCATTATGTTCCTTTCATTTATATTTTCTGTTGTCTTAAAGTTTATATTCATCTGTTTCATTTACACACAATGATCATCCATTTTTATCTTGACTTTTATGTCTGATCTGGTTGCAATGTTATGCATCATTTATTTGTTTAATGAAAATGTTCAGTTTTAAGGGAAATATATACATATATATGTATATATATAAAATGGAGTACATGAAATTGGGTGGGGGGTAGTAAGGGTACAGATGGAGGAGGGGGTTTAAATATGATCAAAATATATTGTATGACATTGACAAAAAAATCAATTAAAATTTTTTAAAGTGATTACCAAAAAGAAGAATAAACCTGAATGTACACAACTTAACACCTATATATTTGTTTTGTAAGAACACATCTTATGGGGTCAGTGAGAGGGCTTGGGGCACAAAGGTGTTTACTGCCAAGCCTGACAATTAGAGTTTGAGCCCCAGACCCAGGCAGTGGAAAGAAAGAATCAACTCTTACAAGTTATCCTCTGACCTACACACACACACACACACACACACACACACATGCACATTATATGTGCATGATAAATGTAATAATACAAAAATCTTTTTTTTTTTTGGTCTTTTTGAGACAGGGTCTCCCTGTAGCCCCAGCTGTCCTGGAACTCACTATGTAGACCAGGCTGGCCTTGAACTCACAGAGATTTGCCTGCCTCTGCCTCCCGAGTGCTGGGATTAAAGGCGTGCGCCACCATGCCCATTAAAAACAATCTTTTTAATGCATCTGGAACTGGAGAGATGGCTTAGTAGTTAAAAACACTTGTTGCCTTTGCAAAGAACCCAGGTTCAGTCCTCAGCACCCCCTTCAGGGGATCTGACACCCTCTCCTGTCCTCTATGGGTACTGCACACATGTGCACATACTCCCCCATACATACATAAATAAAAATAAAAAATAAATCATTTTTTAAAGAAGAATGCATCCTAAATGTATGTTTGCACAAAGACATTCATGGAAATATTTTGATTTCTGAAAGAAGGAAAACAAAACTACAAATAACAATAATTCCTACTAAAATTTTCTTTTCCAAGAAGTGTTGCATTTAATAAAATGTTTGGAAAAAAATGAAAGTACGTCTTCAGCTGATAATAGTTTCTGTGTAGTGAAGTGTAGGGATATTCAAAACAGCTAATAAAGGACCGCTGTAAACAGTGTTCACTGTGTAGATGACCTCCAGCTTACAAGATGGCTCAGAGTATAACCTTTCAATTCACAGCTCTTCTGTTATATTGTGGGGTGAGAGCATACTCATCAACCTTTGAATTTTTCCATTTCAATATAGTACTCAATAAATTCCATGAGCTAGCCAACATTTTATTATAAAATAGGATTTGTATGAGAAGATTATGCTGCACAGTAGGCTAACGTCAGTGTTCTGAGCACATTTAAGATAAGTAAGCCAGGCTAAATTGTGATGTTTAATAAATTAGGGGAATTAAGTACAGTTTCCACTTACCATATTTTCAGCCTATGACAGGATTATTAGGATGTGTGATGCTTGGTTTTAATTGTCAACTTGACACAATCTAGAATCGCCTGGGAACAAAGTCTCAGTGAGAGACTGTCTAGGTCAGTCAGGTTGGTCTGTGGGAATATCTGGGGAAGGGGGTGTCTTTTTTTTCAATTTTTAAAATGATTTTTATCTGTTTCTATTGTACGTCTATGAGTGTTCCTTAGCTATCTCTCCAGTCCCTGTGGGGGCTTGTCTTGATTGTGGTAACTGAGGTGGGAGACCTGCCCACTGTGGGCAACAGCATTCTTTAGGCAGAGGGTTCTGGAGTGTTTTAGAGAATGAGTATACATAATTCATTGCTCTCTGCTCTTGACTGTGGATGTGATGTGACCAACCACTTCAAGTTCCTGCCTTGACTTCCCCTCAGTGATGGGCCGTAACCTGGAACTGTGAGCCAAATAAACCCTTTCTCCTCTAAGCTGCTTTTTGTCAGGGTGTTTATCACAGCAACAGACATGAAACCAGGAGAAGAGGTAAGACCATTGTAAGTTGAAGAACACCTTCCATCTCAAGGCACTGAAGTTATTTAACTTCTATGGCTTTATTTATGGACACAGAAAACAACTCTAGAACACTGGCTTAACTTCAACACTGTCTTCCCATGGGCTGAAGAATTGTGGGTAATTTCTTTTATACGAACATTTAATGTGCTGCCAAATTTTTACATAATAAGGGAAGGGACTTTTCTGATCTCTGTTCTGGGTTTCCAGTACAGAACATCTAAATGTTAGGGTTTACCAAAAGATAAAGTAATTCTGTTGTTTATGAGCTTCCAAGATTCCTCCTCTGTGGTGCAAGTAAGGACACTGCAGCTGGCTTCTTAGACACCTTCATTGGGGAGTAGTTACCACCACATTCATCCACAGGAGCAGAGAGGAGAAGGCTGGACACTGAGCTCTGTCCCGTGGTCAATGATTTAATCAATGTGAGAGTTCATCTTTGTTATAAGCTTAGCTAGATTTAGAATCACCTGGGAGACACACTCATAGGTGTGTCTGTGAGGGCTTTTCCAGAGAGGTTTGGCTGAAGAGAATAGATCCACTGTGAACATGGATCTGCCATCCCATAGGCTGGAGTCCTGGACTGAATAAAACTGGAAAAGAGGAGCTGGAGAAGTAGCTCAGTGATTATTAGCACTTGATCAGTGGTTATTAGCAGAGGACCTGCATTCAGTTTCCAGCAGCTATGTTGAACAGCTCACAGCCTCTTGTAACTCCACCTCCAGGGGATCTAATGCCTCATTCTGGCCTCTTTGGGCACTGCAAACACATGGCATACATATAGACAAGCAGGCACACACACATACCCATAAATAAGAAATAAACTGTTTCTTTTTAATTAAAAAAATTTAAAGGGAAATGGGAGAAAGCCAGATAGAGTCAGCATCTCCCTTTCTCTCTGCTTCTTGGTCCTGATATGAGGCATGCACTCTACATGCATCCACCCCACCCCACGCCCAAACTCCACCATACCTTCCAAGTCACAATAGGATGTAATCGCTCAGGGCTGGAAAGATGGCTCAGTGGTTAAGAACACTGGTTGTTCTTGCAGAAGACCCGGGTTTGAATCCCAGCACCCACAAGGCAGCTAACAACTGTCTGAACTCCAGCCCCAGAGGATCCAACAGCCTCTTCTGACCTCCACAGGCATTGCATGACATGGGTGCACTTACCTACATGCAGGCAATACATGCATACGCATAAAATAAAAAAATAAATTTTTTTAAATATTTTTTTAAAAGAATGTAATCTCTCAAACTGTGAGCCAAAATAAATTCTTCCTTAAGTTGCTTGTGTAAGGTATTTTGTGACAGCAATGAGAAAAGTAACAAATACACAACTGTTAATTAAAGAAACTGTTAATACAGTAAAAAATTCACATATAAAAGCTCAGTGGAGCTTCCTGGTTACCTAATAGGAATAGTGATCCATGCTAGGATGATGGAATACCCTGTTCTTGTGGGAGCATGGAAGCTCTGCTCAGAACTCTCCCAGACCTTGTCCTCACATATCTCTTAACGTAGTCATTCCTAAATTGCACCCTGTTACCCTAGTTTCATTTCTATTTCTATACCCTGACAAAAACAACTTATGGGAGAAGGAATTTGTTTTAATTCCCAATTCCAAGTTATAGTCCACCATTGTGGGGAAGTTGAGGAAGGAGCTTGAAGCAGCTAGTGACATCACATCCACAGTCAAGAGCAGAGAGAGGTAAATTCACATGTGTTGCCTGCTTGCTAGATTGCTCCTCTCTTACACAGCCCAGGACCCCCGCCTAGGGAATGGTGCCACCCACAGTAGGTTAGGTCTTCCCACATCTATTAACAATCAAGACAATCCCCTACAGGCCAACCTGATCTAAACAATTGCATATTGAGACTTTCTTCCCAGATGATTCTAGAATGTGTCAAACTGACAGTTAAAAACTAACCATCACATCTGTAATCATGAGTACAGTGGGTTCCTCAGTTCTGTGAGTCACTCTAGCAAATTATCAACCTTGAGAGGGATCATAGAAACCCCAAGATTTGTGGCAAATCAGTCATACATGTCAGTGGCCTGAGAACGTGATAAACTTGAAGCCTTGAATTTGTGGAAACTGCTCTAACTGCAGGCAGATAATGACAGAATTGAATTACAGGACACCGGTTGTGATTCAAAGAGACTAACAAGAGGGTATTTCTCATGAGGTTGACAGAACAGTCTTTTCATTGAAAGAATAGGTAATGTGGGCCACTTCATATTAACAAGATGATGGGGGGTACCATGTAAATATCAGACAAAATAGAACTCAAGATAAAAGTTGTTAAACATTCAAAGAAAGCCATTTAGTCAAGACAAAAGATGCAACCCACAATGAAGATTTCTAGAATGAACCATTATGCAACAAATAACCTAGCGAGAAATCAATTGAAATACTATTAAGAAAGACATGGGAATTCGCTTAAATGTCAGGTTACCAAAAAATATATACACCAAAATCAATGCATTTCTCACCTATGAAAATAATAAGGTATAAAATATAATGAAAGTCAAAGTATTTTTTTCATTTGCAAAAGCAATAAAATGTTCAAGCGATACGGAGAGAAATTTTACAATCTGATCAGACATGTAAGGCTACTTGAAGGCCTTGAGAGCTAAGAGCACTTGCTGCTCTTACAGATGTTCTTTTCCCAGCACCTGTGTCAGGTGACTGACTCACAGCTACCTGTAATTCCAACTCCAAGGGACCTTCTTCTGGCCTCTGTGGGTACCACACTCACGTGCATATTCTCTCTCTCTCTCTCTCTCTCTCTCTCTCTCTCTCTCTTTAAAGACCATATGAATAAAAGGAAAATGAAATAGAAAGACATACCTTGCTTCTAGATTTTTTTTGGTCTTTTTTTAAGACAGGGTCTCCTTCTTTTAGCCCAAGCTGGCCTGGAACTCACTTTGTACACCAGGTTGGCCTCAAACTCACAGAGATCCTCCTGCCTCTGCCTCCTGAGTGCTAGGACTAAAGGTGTGCGCCACCACACACAACTATCTTCTAGATTTTTTAAAACTGGATAGTGTAAAAGCAGCAGATCTCCTTAAATTAACTTTAAAATTTAAGGTAATCACAACTGAAACTCCAGTGGGATACTGAGGTGGTTAACCTCTATTGTTAACTTGATGAGTTCTTGAATCACCTAAGAGAGGGGCCTCTGGACATGTCTGTGAGGGAGTTTCTAGAACAGGTTAACTGGGGTGGGAAGACCCACCCTGAATGAGGACAGCATCATCCCATGGGCTGGGGTCCTGGACTGAATAAAAAGGAGAAAGTGAGCTGAGCACCTGCATTCATCTCTCTCTGCTTCCTGACTGTGGATGCCATGTGAGCAGCTGCCTCACACTCCTGCCACCATGCCTTCCCACCATGACGGACTGTGCCCTTAACTGTGAGCCACAATAAACCCTTCCTTAAGTTTCTTTTGTCAGGGTGTTTTACCACAGCAACAAGAAAAGAAACTAAGACAAATTCATATTAGAATTTGATTAGAAGATTCTAAAATTCATCTCCAAGATTAAATATTTATAAAGATTGTAAAGTAAGGTAGAATGAGTTTTACTTGATATTATATATTAAGCCTATGGCAATTAGAACTATAGACCTGTCTGTAATTGTCACATTAATTCAGGAGAAGAAATAAACATATTTGCAATTTATTATCTGACTGTATATATCCCTTTGAAATATGAGTTTCAAAAGGAAGGTGTCTCTTTTTCTTTCACTACCCCTCTCTCTCCCTCTCTCCCTCTCTTTCATTTTCCCTCTCTCCCTTCCTTTCCCTCTCCTATCTCCCTCTTTCTTTCTTTCCCTCTCTCTTTCTTTCTCTCTCACTCCTTCCTTCTGTATCCCTTGAGTGTAATCCCAACACTCAAGGAGTGAAGGCAGGAGGCTCAGGAGTTCAAGATCATCCCCTACTACATAACAAGTTCAAGGTCATCCTGGGATACATGAAAGTGTCTCAGTCAAGCAAGTAAGCAAGCAAGCAAACAACAAGCCAATGAGGAAAAAGTCAATATAATAATTAGCAAAAATATATTAAATGAAAAGTATATATGTTTTAAAAATTACTAGTAATCAAAGAAATATCTACTGTAAGATGTCATGCTGGTTAGTTTTTTTTTTTTAAACTTGATACAAATGGAGTCACCTCAATTGGGTAATTTCTTCCATCAGATTGACATGTGACCACATCTGTAAGGCATTTTCTTAATTGCTAATTAATATAGGAGGGCCTGTCCCACTGTAGGTAGTGCCATCTGTGGGCAGGCGGGCCTGAGCCCTGTAAGAGAGGTAGCTGAGGGCAGCAGAGATGGCTCAGCAGTTAAGAGCATTGATTTCTCTTGCAGAGGACCCAGGTTCAGTTTACAGCACCCATAAGGTGGCTATAACTCCAGTTCCGGGAAATTTGACACCCTCTTCTCACCTCAGCAGGCAATACACTCATATGAATAAAATAAAAATAAAATAAGTAAATAAAAATGAGAATAAGAAATAAAATATCTTAAAGAAAGGTAGCAGAACTACCCAAGGAGAGCAAGCCAGTGAGCAGTGTTCCTTCTTGGTCTCTACTTCGATTCCTGCCTGGCTTTCCTTGGTGATGGACCGCAACTTGTAAACCAAATAAACCATTTCTTCCTCAAGTTGCTTTTGGTCAGTGTTTTATCATAATAACAGAAAGCAAAGCAAGACAGATGCAAAGCTATTTCATCAGATTGGGACACTTTAGAACTATGCAAAAATTCCAATGTGAGTGAGTATGAACATGCAATCCTCTTCATCAGTAATGGACAGTTGTACATCATCATTTCAAGCATGAAACTAGATTCTGAAGGTGTATTACTTTCCTCATGGCTGTGACAAAATACTTTGACAGAATCAGCTTAACAAAGAAAGAGTTTATTCTCCATTATGGTGAGGAATAAACCTCCCCATGGGGCAGGAGTGTAAGGCAGCCGGTCAGGGAAGTTTCTTTGTGTAGTGGATGGTGGAAACTCACAACTGGTCAGGGTGAAGAGAACAAGTGTCTTTGGAGTGCTCAATCATAAATGGAACATCTATGTCACACCCTTTCCCTCCAGGGCTCAGGGGCTATCAAGGAAGATTGCAAGAACCAGAGGTTAGGGATGACCAGAATGAAACGTCTTCTGAACATGATAGGACAGCTGCACCGTGAACTGTTGGTGGCTGTGGTTTCCTGTACAAGATCAAGTCAATCAACATTACAGCATGAATGTGAGGGGCTCATGAGACCCTATCCCTAGCAGAGGAACTATGAAGTTCCTCTAATAGCCTAATAGTTGATGGCTATTAGGATAGGGAGTCAGTTTTCTTTAAAGGTGTGGGCACTGGGAGGTTGAACATACTGCAGAGGATGACCCCTCATCCATATGTCTATAGGCAACACAAATGTGACTCAGTAGGTTAAAAAGAAGGGGAGGAGAGAGGAGTAGGAGGAAGGGGATGAAGGAAAGAAGAAAGAAAGAAAGAAAGAAAGAAAGAAAGAAAGAAAGAAAGAAAGAAAGAAAGAAAGAAAGAAAGGAAGGAAGGAAGGAAGGAAGAGAGAGAAAGAAAGAAAGAGGGAGGGAGGGAGGAATGAATGAATTTGAGATGGGGATATGAGGGGGATCTTAGAAGAGGGGGAAGTAGGGGGAAATATGAACAAAAATACATTGTGCACATGTATGAAACTCTTAACAGATAGTTTTTAAAATAATCCCAAAACAAAAGCCAAGTTTCAAAGCAGCCTGTTCTGTATAATACCTTTTATTCAAAGATTTACAAAGATAAAATTTGTAATGGCCTAGCCATTTCTTTCTTAGTAATGTAATCAATAAAAAGGCATTCATATGCTCACAAAACATATCCACTAGAATGTACATAGCAATTCTGTACTATTTAGTTTTAATTGTCAACTTGACACAACCCAGAATTACCTGGAAAGAGAGTCTTAATAAGGAATTATCTCAATCAGATTGGTCTGTGAGCATGTTTGTGGGGGATTATCTTGATTATTTGACATAGGAGGTCCCAGTCCACTGCGGGTGGCACCATTACTAGGTAGGGAGTCCTAGGTTGTATAAGTCAGGAGAAAGCTAGCTGAGAGCAAGCAGGCAGTCTGTAAGCATTTTTCTTTCTGCTTTCGGTTGTAGACGTGATGGGACCAGTTGCTGTGGATCCCTGCCTCAACTTCCCCACAATGATGTACTGTATCCTGAAATGGTAAGCCAAACAAACCATTTCGCCCCTAAGTTGCTTTCTGTCATGGTATGTTATCTCAGCAACAGAAATGAAACTAGGACAAACACTACTGAGAACAGCTCCAAACTGGAATCCATCCAGGTGCCCATCGACAACAGAATGGATAAATAAATGATGGTATGGACAGAGGACATACTTCATTGATACTAACAACACACAACCTGCTCCAAACACAGGGAGGATCTTTACAAATTGAATGAAAGAAGGCTGATGAAACAGAATGCATCTTCATGTTTATACTTAATCAAATTTTAAAAGAGACAAAAGTAATCTGTGTCACTTGGAATCAATACAGTCTTGAATATTTTGTTGGTGGGGAGTGGACAGAAATGAGGATTGAAATGAATACAAAGATGATTTGTAGGGGCCTGGGGTGGTAGCTCAGAGGATAAAATGCTTGCCTGGCAAGCATGAGGACCTGAGTTTGATCCTGGGAAGTCCACGTAAAAGCTGTTGAGCCACACACCTGTAATCTCAACGCTGGGGATGTAGCGACTGGAGGATCCCTGGGACTCTCTGACCAGCCAGCCTCACTTACTTAGTGAGCTCCAAGCCAATGAGAAACCCTGCCTCCAAAAACCGGTTAAGCCGCAGTACCCAGTGATCGTTTGAAATTAGGCCTGTGCTCAGTGTTCATCAGAGAAACTTATTACTGCTGTGGTTGGTAGTAAATGCAGAAACTTTGGGGTGGTTTGAATGAGAAATGTCCACCACAGGCTCAGGTGTTCGAACACTTGGTCCCCAGCAGGTGGTGCTGTTTGGGGACATTGTGGAATCATTAGAAGGTGGAGCCTTGCTGGAGGAAGTGAGTCACTGGCCATTGAGGGTTCTCTCTCTCTCTCTCTCTCTCTCTCTCTCTCTCTCTCTCTCTCTCTCTCCTTCCTGTGTGTGGGTGAAATATGATCAGCCAGCATGCTTTCCCCACCCCCATTATGGACTTTCCCTCTGGAACCATAAGCTAAAAAAAAACCCAAACCCTTTCTTCCTTAAGTTGCTTTTGGTCACAGCAGCAGAAAAGTAATTAGTACAACCTGTCACCTGCCAAAGTACCAAGAATACGTAATGTTGGAGTTTGTGCCCTAAGTGGGACAGCGATATCACCCCTCCCTCAGAGGCTCAGGGAACATCCCTGAAGAGAGAGTGATAGAACATAAGACACAGAGGATGGGGAGGTATACAGCAAAAAGATGTTTTCTGGATAGGACATGCCACTGAACTCATGAACTCTGCAGCTGTGTTTACCTGCACAGGACCTGCACAAGACTGGCCCCTCAATGTTCCATCACAGCTAGGGGAGGGACTGCTGGAGGCCAGTGGTGGAGAGGTATCATTTTCTTCAGTGGTGTACCTGGTAAGTTTCCCATGCTCCAGTAAATTACCTCCTACCCCGGTTCCATCAAGAACTCAATGGTCATACACAAAAGTAAGACATAAAATAGGAGGGTGGCATTTTGGAAAGAAGTGTAGCAGTGGGGGTGGGGGTGAGAAAAGAGAATGGGGACAAAAATGATTAAAATTTATATCAATGTATTGAACAGTGAAACGATTTTTTTAAAAACAAGTTGGACAGCACTTAAAGTTGACTTCTGGACTTCAAACACACATGCACACATGTGCACTAATACAGACACACAAAGATGGGATGAAAACAAATTTAATGAGTATTGAATTCAAGAAATTAGAAAATAGGGGCTGGAGAAATGGCTCAGAGGTTAAGAGCACTTGCTGCTCTTGCAGAGGGCTTGCGTTCCATTCCCAGCACCCACATCAGGAGCCTCACAACTGCCTGCAACCCAAGATCCAGGGTACCTGACACCCTCTGCTGGCCTCTGCAGGTACTGTGTTCATGTGCACATTTTACGAGGTGCTTCACCAGAGAAGACCACTCAGACAAAGTTTTGCCAAATGAAAGCCTTTTACTAGCTGGCTAGCAGCTACACAAGGCTACACATTTGGGTTCTGACACCCTTGTGTAGCCATTGGCCAGCTAGTAAAAGACTTTCATTAGGCAAAACTTTGCATGAATGGTCTTCTCTGGTGAATCACCTCACAACACACACACACACACACACACACACACACACATACAGGTACTCATACATACACAAAATTAAAAATAAAATAAATCTCAGGCCAGGCATGGTGGCACATGCCTTTAAACCCAGCACTCGGGAGGCAGAGGCAGGTGGATCTCTGTGAGTTCAAGGCCAGCCTGGTCTACATAGTGAGTTCCAGGTCAGCTGGTGCTACAGGGAGACCCTGTCTCAAAAAGACCAAATTAATTAATTAATTAATTAATTAATTTAATAAATCTCTTTGAAAAAAGTTAGAATATAATAAAAAAACGAAGAAGTGGCGTCAATGAACTAATAAAAATAAGAACTGGAAAAAAATTATCAGATAATAGGAAGTTAAAAAATTATGAACAAACTTTCTCCCATCTGAAAATGAACTCATGACCACATACAAAAAGACATAATGAAAAGTGGTAGTCTAAATAAATGCTAAAGTTCTTAAGGCAATTTCTGTTGAATGTATCATCACAGAAAACGACTTGAAAATCTTTTTAAAAACAAGTTTGTCAAGGGACTGGAAAGATAGCTCAGCAGTTAACAGCATTAGCTGCTGTTGCAGAAGATCTGGGTTTGATTCCCAGCACCCACATGGAGGCTAACAACCATCCATAACTCCAGTTCCAGTGGATCTGATACCTTCTTTTGACCTCCAAGGACACCACTGCACAACACAGGTGCATTTACACACATGCAGACAATACACTCATACACATAAAATTAAAATAATTTTTAAAAAAAACAAGTTTGTAGGGCTGGAGGCTAAGGCCAATAACCAAAAAAAAACAAGTTTGTTAGGGGATTGTTGCCATACAACCAGCTATACGTACATTGTAAGCTTTGCTAAATTTGTGGTTGATTTTTGTTTTGGTAGGTTCATTTATTTATTTATTTATTTAGTTAGTTAGTTAGTTAGTTAGTTAGTTAGTTAGTTTATTTATTTATTTATTTATTTATTTATTTATTTATTTATTTATTTATTTATTTATTGAGATGGGCTCTCATGTAGCCCAGGCTGGCCACCATCTTACTATGTAGCTGAAGATGATCTTGAACTTCTGACGCTCCAGCCTCTGTTGCCCACATGCTAGACTCACAGGTGTGTGCTACCAACACCTGTAAGTTGCTTTTCTTGGGTATTATTGTCACTGGTGATAAGAAGCTATGATAAGTACTGGTGGGCATTCAAGTTGTTTCTAGGGTTTTTTTAATTTGCTTTATTTTATTTTATGTGTATTGTGTTTTGCCTGCATATATTTAAGTGCACCACATGTGTCCAATGCCTGAGGAGGCAAGAAGAGGGCATCAAATTCCCTGGAACTGGAGTAACAGATGGTTATTAGCCACCATGTGGGTGCTGGGAACCAAACCTGGGTTCTCTGCAAGTGCTCTTAACCACTAAGCCATATCTCCAGCCCTGTTTCCAGTTTTTGTTTTAATGATTTTAATTTAATTATCAAAATAGAGTTGCAATTGGCAGTCCTGTTTGAGTCTTTGTACAAACATACACATTCAGTTATTTTGGTTAAATATACAGAAATGAAATATATGTAATGCAACAGATGTATATTTAACTGTGTGAAAATCTGCCAAACCATTACATAAAGTCATTGGACCACTCTCACCAGCCGGGCAGGGCAGCTCCGGTGGTTTGCTTTAACAGCAGCATTTGGTATTGCCATTTTAATTTAGGCATGTGCTGCAGTATGTACTGATACTCTTTAGAGCTTTCTTTTCTTTTTTCGCTTGTTTAGTTGGTTTGTTTTGTTTTGCAACAGGGTCTCATGTGGCCAAGGATGACCTTGAACTCCTGATTCTCCCATCTTAATCTCCCCGGGGCTGTGATTACAGGCATATGCAACCACACCTGGTTTATGCAGTGCTAGGGATGGAACCCAGGGCTTCATGCATGCTAGGCAAATGCTCTACCAGCTGAGCTACATCTATAGCCTCAGTACATGAACCTTTGATGGTAAAAGGCCATCCAAACCCTAGCACCATGCACACAGACGTGGAAAAGTACCTCTGGGGAATCTGGAGGTTAGGCAGAGCTGATTGACCAGCAATAGGAGCATGCTGGTTGGTGTCAGGTCCTAGAAATACATTTGTAGGGCCACCAATATGGCTCAGCAGTTAAAGGTGCTTGCTGCCAAGCCTGATGACCTGAGTTTGATCCCTGAGACACACATGGTAGAATGAGAGAACCAACTCCTGCAAGTTGTCGTCTAATCTCCCACATGCATGTTGTGGCATTTGAGCATGAACACTCATACATAAACACATACAAATAAATAATGTAAGAAAAAAATACACTTATAATGGAGTCTACTTTCGGGTAGATCTTCACCTGTGTCCCCCACAGCCAGCACACATGGTAATCACATGCCTGCCGTACCTTCCATTCCTCAAGACCAACCTGCCTGTTAAGGATGTATCAGTCACTTTTCTCTTTGCTGTGACCAAACACCTGACAAGAAACAACTTAATCAAATAAGGGCTTATTGTGGCTCACAGTTAGAGGGGACAGTCCATGATGGTGGGGAAGACATAAGGGCAGGAATGGCTCACACTATGGCAGTAGCCATGGGAATTTGAAGAGACTTCTTGCTCACATCTGAGTAGATCAGAAAGAAGAAAACTGGGAATTTTAGCACTCACTGTTCTTCCCTCTCTTTCCCTTTTTATTTAATCTGGAACCGCAGTTCATGAGGGCAGTGCCTCCCACATTCAGGTTGGATCATCCCTCCTAAGTCAAATCTCTCTGGAAACACTCTCACAGCAACACCCAGAGGTGTGTCTCCCAGGTGATTCTAAATATGGTCAAGTTGGCAGTGAAGACTCACCATCACAGGAATGTTGTGGGAAGGGTTAGAATGGTGCAGTGTTTAAACTAAAGAGAAGAAAAACTTGGTCTAAAATTTTGCTCCTGGGTCTGGAGAGATGGCTCGATGGCTAAGAGCACTTGCTGCTCTGGCAGAGGACCCAGGTTCCATTCCCAGAATCCATGTTGGGCAGCTCACAACTGCCTGGAAATCGAGTACCAGGGGATCTGGTGCCTTCTTTTGGCCTCCACAGGTACTATATACACATAATACACATACATACATACAGATAGACACACATGTAAATAAAACTACAAATATTTAATAAACAAATAAAAATGTGTTCTTAACCATGAGATTGGTGGAGAGGAAAAAGCAGAGACTCTTTCAGCATTCATCCATGACAGCCGCACAGCTTATGATGGAAGAAGGTACAGAGCAGCTGCCCTCCTGCAGTGTTCACAGTAATTCTCTTGCTTTGTGCACAATGACAACCTTGGCTGTGCTCAGAGAACAAAAGAAGCAAAAATGCTTTCTCTGCTATGAGCAGGTGAGATGGCTCATTGGGTAAAGGCACCAGCCCCAAGTTCAATCCCCAGAACCCACAGTGGCACACACCTGTAATCGCAAAGATAGGAGATGTGGAGACAGGAGAGTCATCCTGAAGCTCTCGGATCAGCTAGTCTAGAGGACACAGCTCAGCAGCAGAAGCAAGAGTGACCCTGCCTCAATGAGGTAGAAAGCAAGAACTGACTCCCAAAAGCTGCTCCCTGACTTCCATAGGTGTGTGTGTCACGTGTGTACATCATCCCCTGACCCACAATAAATACTTTAAATTTTTTATTTTTATTCTGTGTATAAGTGTTTTGCCTCCATTTATATAAATGCATCCATGTCATGAAATGCCTGCAGAAATCAGAAGAGGGCATTGAATCCCCTGTAACTGGAGTTATGGATAATTGCTAGCCATCATGTGGGTGCTGGGAAATGAACCCAGATTATTTATAAGAGCAGCCAGTGCTCTTAACCACCAAGCCACTGCTCCAGGTTCACAATAAATCAATTTTTAAAATATATTCTTTTCCATGAAAGATGCCTCACAGATTGGGAGAATAATATTTGGAAATGTATATCTGCAAAAGGAATTATAGTCAAAATACACAGAATTCTTAAAATGCAAACATAAGAAAACAAATAACTGAAAAATAATGGGCAAAAGGTTTACACATACACATACACCTCACAAAAGAAACATACAATGGAAAAGAAACATGTTAAAAGATGCTAAATATCCCTTGTCACGAAGAGTTGATGACTTCAACAGCAAGACACCCCTACATATCTAAAAGTTAAAACAGCAACAATATCAATTGCCCAGAAAATGTTAAACAACAGGAAGTCTTCCCCATCGATGAAATTGAACAACAGTTTAGAAATGTCTTACAAAGCTAACTGCCATCTCCTATCCTAGCTATTTCCCCAATCTGAATACATATGTTCGCCCAAAAATCTATATACAAATGTTGACAGCAGCTTTATTATTTTAATTTATTGCATTTATGTGTGTCTGTGTGTGTGTGCGTGCGTGTGTGTGTGTGTGTGTGTGTGTGTGTGTGTGTGTATACCATGGCACATATGTGGAAGTTAGAAGATAGCATTCAGGAGTCATTTTTCTCCTTCTACCATGTAGGTCTTAGGTCCTATGTTGAATTCAGGTCATCAGGCTTGGCAGCAAGCTCCTTCACCCACTGAACCAACTCATCAGTCCACAGTTTTATTCATAATCTCCCCAAACAGAAAGCAACAATTCTGTATGTGGATGAAGCAGATAGTGACGCCATCTATAAAATGGAATATATTGAATGAGAGAAAGAAATAACGACTCAAAAAGGCATGGCACAGGGGACAGGAGAGATGGCTCAATGGTTATGAGACCTGGCTGCTCTTGCAGAGGAACCATGTTTGTTTCCCAGCATCCACATGGAGGTTAACAACCATCCATAACTGCAGTTACAAGGATCTGATACCTTCTTCTGGCCTCCACAAGCACTGCATGCACATAGTGCAGGAAAAACATTCATACACATAAAATTAAAATTAAATACACAAAAAAGGCATGGCACTGGTTGGGAAAATGGCTCAGCAAGTAACAGCACTTGCTACACAAACATGAGGACCTCAGTTCAAACTCCCAGCACCCACCTAAAATGCCAGCTATGGTCAGGTGCACTTGTGACCCCAGGCAAGTAGGGAGCAGGGACAGGAGGATCACTGGGGCTTGCTGCTTGCCAGCCTAGCTTTAAGTTCAGTGAGAGACCCTGTCTCAAGAGAATAAGGCTGAGAGTGATAGAGCAGGACACCTGATGTCTTCCTGTGATCTCTGAAGGCACACAAATAGGCACGCACACTTGCATACACACATGCACACATACCACATTCACACACACATACAAAATTTACAAACAACCAAATAAAATGGCATGACATAAAAGGCAGGTATGGATCATAAAGCATATATGTAAGTGAAAGAAATTAGCTAGAAAGATGGCTCAGTGGTTAAGAGCAGTTGCAGCAGAGGACTAGGATTCAGTACCCGCACTATGCAGCTCACAACCCCCTGTAAGTCCAGCACCAGGGAATCCAATGCCTTCTCTGGCCTCCACAGGGACTGCATTCACATGCACACACACAGGCACACATACACATACAGAGGGGGGGATAGATAGATTAGATAGATAGATAGATAGATAGATAGATAGATA
>NW_008343202.1:194513-265518 GCF_000622305.1 Nannospalax galili
GATTAAAAAGAAAATAAATCCTTGAGAAACCAGTCTGAGCTGGGCATGGTGGTACACCATTAATCCTAGCACATGGTAGGCAGATCTCTGTGAGGTGGAGATCAATCTGGTCTACAGAGCCAGCTCCAGGCCAGCTGGGGATACAGTGAGACCATGTATAAAAAAATAAAGATAAATAGTCTGAAAGGGCTACATATTATTAAACAATACTGTGGAAAAGGCAAAACTATAGAGATACAAGACCCGTGAATCAAAGGGGGAAGTAAGAACAGTTAAGGCATAGGGCACGTTTTTTAGGATAGAGAAACTATCCTGTATCATACTATAGTTGTGGGCACATGACAATACACAGTTCTTAAAGCCCATTGAACTGCAGCCCAAAGAGTTCATCTGAATGTATGCAACTTTCGAAAGTAATTTAAGGCTGGGGGCATGGTGATGCATGCCTATAATCCTAGCACTCCAGAAATGAAGGCAGGAAGATCAGGAGTTCACGCTCATCCTCATCTACATAGTAAGTTCAAGGTCAGCCTAGGCTACATGAGACCCTGTCTCAAACAAATAGATTATAAAGCATTTAAGAGGTCAAATAAATTCTAGGATAGAATATAAAAATAGAGCAAGTTGGGTGTGGTGGTGCACACTTTTAATCCCAGAATTCAGGAGGCAGAGGCAGAGCCAGGCAGATCTCTGTGAGTTCCAGGCCAGCTCAGTCTACATAGCAATTTCCAGGATATCCAGGGTTATAGTGAGACCCTGTCTCAAAAAAAGAAATTATAAAATAGAAGAAATTCATTTGTATTCCAAACATATAAAACCTCTTTGAAAAGAGTAGGAAGAAAGTATAATTCAAATAGCTTTGGAAGTGGATCCAGTCCACAAAGCTAAATGTAGACAAAATACGGGTGTAAGCATTTTGGTTGATGAAGTTGCCTCCATGGGTGGATGACGTAGGATTCTGTGATATTGTAAATGTAACTGGACTTCATTAAGTAAATGGATGATGGGTGGTTGGAGCCAAATGGCTCAATGTTGGAGTAGGAATTTATATATTATCAAAAGGGAGCACCCTAGTTTGCTTTCTGTTGCTGTGATAAACACAATGACAAAAAGAAATGGGGAGGAAAGGGTTTATTTCATCTTCCAGGTCACAGTCCATCATTGAGGGACCCTCGGTGGAATCTTGAAGCAGAATCCACAGAAGAACACTGCTTACTGGTTTGCTCCCTGACTTGCTCAGCTAGCTTTCTTATGCAGCCCAGACCCACCTGCCTAGGGATGGCACCACCCACAGTGGAGTGAGCCCTCCTACATCAATTATCAATCAAGACAATCCCCCACAGATATGACCCCAGGCCAATCTGATGGAGGAAATTCATCATTTGAGGCTCCCTCTTCCCAGGTGTATCAAGTTGACAGCTGAAGCTATCTATAACAGGAGGATTCTAGAATGATCCATGTTATAGTAGATTAGACTTAGAAACAACATGGTCCCATGTTTAGCTCAAAAGAGTTATGGGTAGTTATATATAAAAACCTGTATAGACTTTGTATATGCAAGAGTTAGTACACATACAAATATTTCTTCACTCTGTCAGCTAAGAGGGTCTAGAAGTTGCAATTTCCCACAGCAACAAGCACAACCTAACACCCAGATTTTGGTTTCTAATCACATTCCCTAAGAAAAGAAATTAGGGGGCTGGAGAGATGGCTCAGCAGTTAAGAGCACTGGCTGCTCTTATAGAGGACCCAGGTTTGGTTCCCAGTACCCACATGGCAGCTGACAACCGTCTGCAACTCCAGTTTCAGGGGATCTGACTCCCTCTTCTGGCCTCCAAATGCATTGCATGACATAGGTACACTTACATACATGCAAGCAAAATAGACACATAAAATAAAAAAATAATAAATAAAATACGTTTAAATAATAATAAAAGAAACTAGGACAGTGGTCTGGGAGCATGGCTCAATCAATAAAGTTGTTGTGCAAACACGAGGACCTGAGTTTGATCCCCAGAACCCACATAAAAAAGCGAGGCACGGTGGTGCATGTTTGTAATCCCAGCACTGGGGAGGAGGAGACAGGCAGATGGCTAGGGCTCTCTGGCCAGCCAGCATAGACTACTTAGAGGGTTCCAGGCCAGTGAGAACCCCTGTCTAAAGGAAATAAGGTGGACAGTGCCTAAGGGACAACACCTGAAGTCAACATAGAAAATCTACAAACATATGAATATACACACACACACACAGCAGAAATATGCTGGGATGTTTATAGTGCTTCAAAAATTAAACTTTATTGGAAATATCCTCTTTCAGGTTAGGAAAACTATTCAAAGAGTGGAGTCCTCCCTGAGCAGCTATAATGTGTAAATTACCTCTGCCCATAAAGCTTGTCTTTTAAGTCCAGTGTATCTCTAAGAAGTCAAATGGTGGTTGTCGCTGGCCTAACCTAAATAATCTCTGGACATTGATTCACCCTGCAATCAAATATCAGCAGAGAGGAGAATCAGAGCCAGGTATGGCAGTGTAGGTTTGTAATCCCCACACTTACGAGGTGGAGGCAGAGGGACCAAGAGTTCAAGGTCATCCTCGGTTACCTAGTGAGTTTGAGGTCTGCCTGGGCTACATGAGACCCTGTCTCCCAAAACCAACATAAATAAATAAATAAATAAATAAATAAATAAATAAATAGGACAATGAGCATCCACCAGTTTAATAGTTGCCAAAGTACTGATCTGCTACTGAGGTTTGTTTGCTTTGGGTGAGAGAGGGAGTCCAAGGGAGTTCATGTTTCCTAAACAAGGATGGGATGTGACTAAGATTCAGCAGACATTTGCCTATAATCTCAGCTCTCACTCACTGAGGCAGGAGGACTATAAATTAAAAGCCAAGCTGAGCTTCTTAGAGAGGCACTTTCTCAAAACAGGGAGGGTGGAGAGAGGGAAGGAGGAAAGGATGGAGGGAGTTGGAGGAAGGGAAGGAGGGAGGGAAGGAAGGAGGGGGGATATTTGTATCTATGATTTGGCCACAAATATTTTCCTATCATCTTCCACTCCTGCCATGAATTTGAAATACTGTTTATAGGCAGCTGCACAGCTCTTCAGATTCCTGACAGCCATCGTGCCTACTGCTAGGTCTTATTATTTAATACACCAACAAAGAGGCACAAGCATTATTGTGCCACACATTTGTTTGGTTTAATATTTTGAGACAGCATTGAAATATAATTGATTTCCTTTGCTGTTACCTTAAGTAGTCTACTCTGTGCATTTAGAAGACATAATTCACAGGCCTTACTAGACTTGCCAAAGAGATCCATGCATAAAAACAGACTTTAGAGTACTTATTTTTCAGGTTCTAACAAAATTTCTTTTGCTTTGTTTTGTTTCAGTCTTTTTGAGACAAAGTGTCATATAGCCCAGGCTGGCCTTTAACTCCCTATGGCACTGAGGATGACCTTAACTCCTGATTCTCCAGCCTCTACCTCCAAAGTGCTAGGATTCCAGGCATGTGCCACCACCATTCCCAGCTTGCTAAGATGATTATAATTGTTTCCCTACATTGAAGCTTTCCAGTTATTCTCAAGACTGGTAAAGTCTGTCACACATGCACACAAACACAAAACATATACACGTACACATGTGCACATATGCATACATAGACACACACAAACATATACACACATATACACAAATATATGCACATGTACACTCATACACACAGACACATAAACACACACATACATACGTAAACACAAATATACACACACAAACACATACATACACATATCCTCATACACATAAACACACATACACACAAAAACACATATGCACATATACAACGCACACATACACACACTCATACAAACACACACACTACATACATACATATACACCACACACACACCACCTGAGTGCTAATGGGGCTGTGGAAAAGGGAGTCGATGGGGTAGTAAAAGAAACTGTCCCTTCCTCTCTCACCACCGCCAGAGGAGGGTGACTTGCCACTGCATACTAAGAGTTCAACAGCCCAAGAGTCAAGCATGGGTTTGAAGTGCAGCTGCGGAGGGCTGGGAAGCCACTAAGCCTGGCCAGGTGGGAAAGCATACTCATGCTCTGAGGACCAAGCTGTTGTGAGGAATCCACTGATTCACATCATGGCAGTTATGCACTGAGAAAGGCCAGAGATTCAGGAGGAGGAAGTGATTATCAGGGTGGAGACTAGACTTCACTCCACTAGGAAAGGTTGGGGCCATCAGGTGGAAGAGGACTGAGGGACCACTTCATTTTACTTTTTACTATGGAGGGTGGGGGTGAGACAGAATCTCACAGTGTTGCCTAGGCTGGCCTCAAACTTGTAGCAATTCTCCTGCCTCAGCCTCCCAAGTACTGAGATTATAGATGTGAGCTACAACATCCAGTAATCAGGGGACCATTTTAGTCTCTTCAGTGCCCTTTAGACTGAGGAGCTGAATCACTTTTACAGCTGATAGTCTTTTGCTAATAACAAGACTGTATGTGTGTGTGTATGTGTGTGTGTGTGTGTGTGTGTGTGTGTGTATGCACACACATGCCACAGCATGTGTAAGTCAGAGGACACCCTACATGGGTCAGTTTTCTGCTTCTACCATGTGATCGAACTCAGGTCTTCAGGCTTGGTGGCAAGCACCCTTACCCACTGAGCCATCCCACTGGCCCTGATACAGTCTTTTGCTAATAAGAAGACTATATAGGGCACAGACTTTGCCATCTCAAACCCCCCTACCATCCCACTTTCTCAATAGGTGCAAAATGCTCAAATTAAAATTTGGTGCAAGTACCAAGTCTGTGTGGTCTGAATGCAGTCTGTCTTGGTGATTCTAAAATTTTCTGAAGCTAGGCATGGTGTGCCACATTTCCTGGGAAATGTGAATAAATGTCTATTCATCTCAGTACTAGACCAAAGTAAGAATTCCAGCTAACTCTGTGAAACAGTGAAGTTTTTTAACTTACAGCACATGAGGAACTCAGAAACAACTGTATCAACCCAAACTCACCCCATGATGGCTCACAGAGCCCCTTTTTTAGTTAACCTTCTACTTCCTACATAGTCTAGCATTCCCTAAGATCCTTTGTAGCTTTAGGACAGGAGGTGTGGTTGGTAAGGTCCCAGATGAGGGTCTGGAGACCTCGCTCATCAGTTATCATTGTCATAGACCCATAAATTGTTGCTGTATTGTTCTGATTACTTTGTTACCGTGAATATGGGGCCATACCTGTAGATCACCCCAGAAACTTCTCCTCCATGATGGCCCATGGTCAGGTCAGGCTCAGAGGAGAGGCTATAACTATAAGACTGTGAGGAATTCACAGTCCAGAACAGCCCCCACCCCAGTAACAAGCCATATTTGAAAGTCAAAATTTTCATCTTAAAACTACTATTTCAGCCAGGCGTGGTGATGCATGCCTTTAATCCCAGCACTCGGGAGGCAGAGGCAGGTGGATCTCTGTGAGTTCAAGGCCAGCCTGGTCTACATAATGAGTTCCAGGCCAGCTGGGGATACAAGGAGACCCTGTCTCAAAAAACCAAAAAAAAAAAAAAAAAAAGAAAAACCCAAAAAACTACTATTCCAGGGGCTGGTGAGATGGCTCAACAAATAGAGGTGCTTGCTGCCAATTCTGACAATCTGAGTTTGAGCCCTAGGACACACACAACAGAAGGAGAGAACTGATTCCCATAAGTTGTCATATGACCTCCACACGTATACTGTGTAGCATATATACATCCTCCCCGCCCCACATACATAAATCAACAAATAGATGTAATAAAATAAATAAAAACTACCATTCTAGGTTGCTGGGGAGACAGCTTAGTCAGTGAAGTGCTTGCCATGCAAGAATGACAGTCTGAGTTCAGTCCTGAGCATCTTCACAAAAGCTGGTTGCGGCAGCATGCACCTGTAATCCCAGTGCTGGGGAGGAGACAAGAGAAACTCTGGGGCTCACTGAGCACCCAGTCTAGCAGAATCAGTGCACTGCAGGTTCAATGAGAGACCTTGTCTCAAAAAATAAGATGGAGCTGAGCATAGTGATACACACACCTTTTATTCCAGCACTTGGGAGGCAGGGGCAGGAAGGCATCTGTGAGTTCAGTGCTGGCCTGGGCTACATTGTGAGGGGTTTTTTAATATTTTTAAATTATTTTACTTTATGCGTATTGGTATATTGCCTGCATGTATGTGAGTGCACCTGTGTCGTGCAATGCCCACAGTGGTCAGAAGAGGACATCAGATCCCCTGGAACTGGAGTTATGGACAGTTGTTAGTCACCATGTGGGTTCTAGGAACCAAACCTGGGTCTTCTGCAAGAGGAGCTAATGCTCTTAACCACCCTGAGCCATCTCTCCAGCCTGTGAGACTTTTCTTTAAAAAGAAAATGGAGAGTGGAGCTGGAGAGATGGCTCAGCAGTTAAGAGCACTGACTGTTCTTGCAGAGGACCCAGGTTCAATTCCCAGCACTCACATGGCGGCTACAAACTGTCCTTAACTCCAGTTCCAGGGGATCTGATGTCCGCTTCTGACCACGGCATTGCACGACACAGGTGCACTCACATACACGCAGGCAATACACTCACACACATAAAATAAAAATAACAAAATATTTTTTAAAAAAGAAAAGAAAATGGAGAGTGACTGAGATATGATACATCAAGTTTTGTTTTTTTAGCACAGCACATGCTATTACCCATTATGAACATCCATCCCCCCATATCTATCCTGTGTGTGAGGTCAGATGTGCTAGGCCCCCATGCATGTGGCTCCTGGGAATCCTAATGTCCACTGCTCAGCCTTTCCAAAGAGATCAAGTGCCTTGGGGGAAGTAAGCTTGGTGACCACTGAACACTCCTAGAGGAACATAAGAGCCAGAGGTTAAAGAGGACTGCTTCAAAATAGCTTTCTGTGTACATGACAGGGTCACTGTACTCATGAGTTCACAGCAGCTGTGGTTCTCTGTACAAGACCTACACAAAATTAAGCCAGTCCTGAGACCCCACCCCTCCCTGAGGATTTATAGACAGTTAACAGTGGATAGGGGGAGGGGTTCATGAGGCCCTCACCCCTCCCAGAGGGTCTATAGACAGTTAACAATTGCTAAGGGAGAGGGGCTCAGGAGGCCTCACCCCCTAGCTAAAGAGCTTTGGCAGTTGATGCCTGCTGGGAGAGGGAGAGTCTGTTGTCTTCAGGAAGTGGCCCCTGGTAGACGGCCCATGCTCCAGTGGATGACCCCACACCCAAGCACAGACAACACTGACTGAACTCAGTGGGCTATGAAAAGAGGACATGAAGTTGGGAGGGGGAAGGAAGTGGCAAGGGGTCTGGAAGGGGTTGGAAGGAGTGTGGGGTGTACAGATAACACCAAAATGCGTTGCATGCATGTGTGAAATTATCAAGGAATTTTTTTTTTTTTGATGTTAATGTTTTGGGGTTGGCAAGTGGCTCAGTGGTCAAGAGCACTGGCTGCTCTTGCAGAGGACCCGGGTTTGGTTCCCAGCACCCACATGGCAGCTGAGAGTCATCTGTAACTCCAGTTCCAGGGAATCTGACACCCTCTTCTGACCTCCATGGCCATTATATGACATGGATGCACTTGTATACATGCAGGCAAAACACTCATACACATAAAATGAAAATGATAAAATTTTAAAATTAAAAATAAAAATAAATCTAAACAACAAAAAAAGAAGTGGACTGAGAGTGAAAGGAAGACTGAGGGCCTGCGTCAGAGAACCCAGGTGTGGTGGAAGAATTACGGCTATTTCTCTGCTAAGACCGGCTGTGTCTTCTATGGAGCTCGGAATTCATGCTTTAGCTGTGCATATAGATTTTTGTTGTTCCCTGAGAATGATGTTCTTGATCCTAAACCTTTTCGTTTCCTTTGAGACGCAGCTCCATTAATGAGCAACCTCAATTATTTCCTCTCTCTGGCCTCCTGCCTCTCCACTTCTGTGTCCTCTGCCCTCAAAAGCTCTGCCCTTAGATGAACCTGAACAACTGTTCCAGAGAGCTATTCGGCAAAATCTAGCAAAAACAGAAAAGTATGTGCTTTGTCGGGGGGAGGGCATATGGGCAGGAATATGTGCACGTTCAAGTGGGATGTGCATGTGAGTGGGTACACATATATGTGGGTGTACATGTGGATGCATGTGTGTGCATATGCACGTGGAGACCAGAGGTCATGGGTGTCATACACCTCAATTTAAAATCTTTTAGATTACATTTATTTGGGGAGGGGTGCACAAGTGTGTGGAGGTCAGAGGACAACTTGTAGAATCAGTTGTTTCCTTCAACCCTGTGGGTTCTGGGGATTGAATTCAGGCCATCAGACTTAGCAGCAAGTGCCTTTACCCACAGAGGCATCTCACCAGGCCCCACCTTATTTCTTTATTAGTCAGGGTCTCTCACTGACCCCAGAGCTCACCAGTGCTAGGCTGGCTGATCAGTGATCTCCAGAGATCCACCTGTCTCCACATATCCACTGCTGGGATCACATGCACCATCTCACCCAGCTTTTTACATAGGGGTTTCAGATCAAACTCAGGTCCTCATGCTTACCAACTGAGCCACTGATGTTTCACTTCTAGAAAATTCATCTTTAGTATGGCTTGCACACGTTCATAGGGATAAATTTACAGAGCTGCTGATTGCAACACTGCTTGTAGCAGAGAGAGGAGGTAGGGGAGAAAAAGGAAGAGGGAGAGAGGGAAAGAAGAGAGAGGGAGAGAGAAAGGGAGAGGGAGAGAGAGGGAGAAAGGGAAAGAGATGGCGGGAGAGAGAACAAAAGTGAGGGGATGGGGGAGAGAGGAGGAGAGAGAGGGAGAGAGGAAAAGGGAGAGTATGGCCTCATTAGGCATCAATAGGAGGGCTGTTAAATAAATCATCATAATAGAAAAGGATGTTCTTGGGGCTGGTGAGATGTTTCACCATGCAAGTGTGAGCACCAGAGTTCTGATCCCTAGAAACTACATAAATGTCAGGTGAACACGGCAACCCTACTATAATTCCAGTCTTGGAAGGCAGAGACAGGGAGTCCCCAGAGCAAGCTAGCTAGCAAGACCAGCTATATCAGTGAACTCTGGGTTTGACTGAGACCTTCAATCAATGAATAAGGTGAAGAGCCATGGAGGATGATTCCTGACAACACTCGAGCCTTCATGTGCACATGTATACAACACTCTCGTATACACATGTGCATACAACACACACAGAGCCACACACACATACAGAAACAATCACACATAAATAAATACATACAGTCACACACATACATACAGTCACACACACAGAAACACATAGTCACATTCACATATAATGTACACAGTCACACACATACACATAAACACACACAGTCACATTCACATACACACAAATACATACAAACACATACAGACACATCACAAAGACATACACATATACACACTCACATATCCATACATAGACACACACTTGCAAACACACAGGCACATACAGATGTGCAGACACACACATGCATACATATATACACACATACACAGGCATATGTCCCTGGATGAGGACCCAGACACACCCTGGGCTTGTTTCCACCCTAATATGTAAACTTTACCCTGAGTACTAATCCATTTTCCACATGAGCTTTCAAGCTGCATGAGGAAAGGATTATTCCTTTTAGCTCCAGTATTCATGCAGATCCTGATTAACAACAGAAGCTGAATTAATAAGAATGGGAGAGTACTCACCAAAACACGCCAGTTACCTTTGTTCCTTCAGACAGGGTCTGTGATGGTTAGTTTTAATTGTCAGTTTGACCCCACCTAGAGTCACCTGGGAAAAAATTTCGACCACGGATTGTCTAAGCAGGTTGACCTGTGCCTGTGTCTGTGGGGGATTGTCTTAACTGGGTGAACCGAGGTGGGGGGCCCAGTCTGAATATAGGCAGCACCATTTCCCAGGCTGGGCCCTGCACTGAGGAGGAGTAGAAGGGAGCTGGGTACCAAGGAAGCTCATTCATTTCTCTCTGCTCTTGACTGGGCATGTGACTCACTGCTTCAACTTCCTGCTGCTGTGACTTCCCCATAGCCATGGATTGTGACCTGGAATTGTGAGCTGACATAAACCCTTTCTCCCCTGAGTTGCTTTTTTGTCCAGATATTTTATCACAAGAAAAACTAAATTAAAAATTAGGACATGGTCTCACCCTGTAGCCCAGACTAGCCTCAAACATGGCAATCCTTCTAGCTCAGCCTCCTAAGTGCTTGGATTGCATGTATGAACTACCATGCTCAGCTGAACCTAGAAGTTTTTTTTTAATTAGTGTGTACGTGTGTGCACGCACGTGTGTGCATGTGTGCACGTGCACACGTATATGTACATGCTGCTGCACACAGAGACCAGAGGTTGGTGCCAGGTATCTTCCTCTATTGCTTTCCACTTTTTATTTTTTTGGTCTTTTTGAGACAGGGTCTCCCTGTAGCCCCAGCTGTCCTTGAACTCACTATGTAGACCAGGCTGGCCTTGCACTCACAGAGATCTCTGTGCCTCTGCCTCCCAAGTGCTGGGATTAAAGACATGTGCCACCATGCCTGGCTTCCACTTTATTTTTTAAGCCAGGGTCTCTCATTGAACCTGGCGTTCACCAAGGCATCCACCTGTCTCCATCTCCCCAGAACTAAGATGACAGACACTACTGTGCCCAGTTTTTTACATGGGTTCTAAGGATCTGAACTTAGGACTTCAGTTATTGAAAGAGAGAGAAAGAGGTTGGGGTGGCAGAAATCACTAGTCTTATCACAATATATTGTTGTTAATTTGTTATATTTTATTAATAGGTTTGTTCATCCCTTACTGTCCCTAATCTATATGTTAAACTAGACCATAGATGGTGCATGTTGCCACACACTCTGACCTGCTGCTGTTATGTTCTGTGATCATGATACTCTGTCCAAGTGTATTGGAACAAGTGACCATGGATTTGTGAAACTGTGAAACCCTTTGGAACTGTGAGCCAAGCTGTTCATACAGGTATTTTATTCACAGCTACAAAGCAATGAATACAGTCCTCCAGTGAAACAGCATGCTGCTCCTCAGGGGTCCTTGTGGGCCTCCCCATCCTCAAACATGCGCACCTTGCTCCAACCAAAGAGGGTTCTCTTTTCTATTTTAAGTAATAGCATTTCCTATAAGCTTTATTTAGGAAGTTCTTTTTAATATTTTATTTATTGTTTTTATTTTATATGTATGAGTGTTTTGCCTGTATGTATATTGCACCATGTACATGCAGAGCCAGAAGAGGGCATCAGATCACCTGGAACTGGAGTTAAGGACACTTGGGAGCACGGGGAACAGAACCTGGATCCTCTGCAAGAGCAGCCAGTGCTCTTAACTGCTGAGCCATCTTTCCAGCCCCCTATTTTGAAATTCTTATTTAGAACACCAGTGTTCAGGGGCTGGAGGTATATATACGCTCAGTTGGTAAAGTGCTTGCTTAGTATGCACAAAATCCTGGGTTCCATGTCCAGTGCTCCATAATCCAGGTTAACCTCAACCCTAAACCAAGCATGGTTTATGCAGTGTACTCTTGTAATTCCAGCACTTGGGAGGTAAGACGAAGGATCAAAAGTTCAAGGCTATCCTCGGCTACATGGCAAGTTTGAGGCCAGCCTGGAAAACATGAGCTCCTGCCCCCAAAATAAAGAGGGGGTAATGGGAAACTTTAAAAATTTCTGTAGACCCAGGGGGCAGACCAGTCCTGGACCAGGCTTTCAGGAAGTTCTACATCTCCAAGGGGCTTCAGTGAAAGCTTTGGATCCAGGGTGGAAACCAGATTTGACTTAAAATTAAGCCCACGGGTGCTCAGAAAATTTGACATTTCCCAGCAGTTCCAGAGTTTCTGCAGACCCATAGGGTGAGCCAGTCTTGAACTAGGATTAGCATAACTCTCAGATCACATCAGAGAAGTTTCTTTTTGCACTACAGAGTGGTTAATGCAGACATTCACAGCTGGTTGAAGTACAGGGAATAAGTGACTGTGGAGTGCGCAGTCATAAACGGACATCTTTACCCTAACACCACACACACACTCCAAGTTTCAGGGACTGCTGAGGAAAAGTGGGCCAAAAGATTGTAAGGGCCAGAGGTCAGGGAGGACCAGAACAAAACAGTATCCTCTGGACATGACAGGACAGCTACATCATGAGCTCACAGCAGCTGTGGTTGCTTGCACATGACCTACACAAGGTCAAGCCGGTCAATATCCCTGCATGGAGAAGGAAGGGGCTCACAAGGCCCAGTCCCTGAGGAGCTATGGGCAGTTGATGGCTTCTGGGGGTGGAAGAGAAGAGTCGGTTTTCTTTAAGGGTGGCAGCCCCTGGTAGGTTGGCCACACTCCAGTGGATGGCCCCAAACCTGGAAGTATATGGGCAGCACAAACTGGACCTGGGGAGTTATTAAATAAAAAGGAAAAAGGAGGACATGAAATTAGGAGGGGGTAGAGAGGTGGGGGTTGATCTGGGAGGAGTTAAGGGAAGAGTTGGAGGTGAACAGAATCAAAGTACATTGTATGAAATTCTCACAGAATATAGTATTTTTTTAAAAAAGAACACCAAGATTTGGCTTAGTAAAGTGTGTGCACATACACACTCATGCACACACACACACACACACACACACACATACACACACACAGGGAGAGAGACAGAGAATACAAGCCCTTTTATCGTAATCCAAGGATGAGCCTGAGACCGCACAGTGCACTGATGGAGGTCCTCACTGCTATGTCTTGCTATAGTGTCATATGGTGCACACCCTCCCCTAAAATCAGCTCCCTCATAGATGTTCAACAAAGCAGCAGCCTTGTTAGGTCTGAGGAGTCCAGTACTACTCAGGTCCAACAGAGCCAAGTACAGCAGCGAGGAACAGCAGCTCCCAGTATGGGGGACCACGGAAGTGCCTGGCCCAGGAGAGACAGGAGGAGGAGAGATGAGAGTCAAGAAAAAGTTGAGTTCCTTCAGCCTCTTGCTGTGTGATACCATAAAACCATGAGGCAGTTTGTGGGACCTGTTTATGTAGAGACTCTATTTCAGAGCTATTCAGAACAGGGGTGGGAGGGAGAAGAGGGAGAGAAAAAAAAATACCCTTTGAATTTCCATTGCTTTGAGAATCAGCAATTTAATGAGTCATACATTCTAGATCCTTGCTTTGTCTACACATTTTCATTTCAAAATACTAAAAAATACTTTGTTTGGAACATGGGTTATTTTTAGTTCATATATCAATAGTGTGCCTCCATCTCTCTCCAGAGGAGAAAAACTTCCTTCAGACTGGGCTGCATCACCACCCCAGAGTGGAGTTGTATTGTTTATTTAGCTGTACTTTGTCAAAACTACATTGGTATCTCTCTGTTCCCTCTTTTTGAGATGACCTCCTGACCCTACTGACCACCCATCAGTCAACTCCATATCCAACCTGTGATGGTTAGCTTTCTTGTCAACTTGACACAACTTGGAATCACCTAGGAAAAGTGTCTCAGTGAAGGATGTCGATATTGGGTTGGCCTGTAGGCATATCTGTTGGGGATTGTTTTAACTGAGTTACTTGATGACCCACCCCACTGTGGGCAGCACCATCCCCTAGGCAGGGAGGGGGATGATGTGCAGATTAGTGCTAACTGGCAACTTGACACAGCCTAGAATCACATGAAAAGAAAGTCTCAATGTCTATACTGGGTTGGCCTATGGGCATATCTGTAGGCGACTGTCTTAATGAAGTTAACTGATGTGGGAAGATCCAGCCCACTGTGGGCAGCACCATTCCCTAAGCAGGGGGTCCTTGACCATGTAAGAGTGGAGAAATGGAGCTGAGCGCACACAAACAAGCAGGCAGCAGGCATGCATTCATTCCTCTCTGCCCTTGACTGTGAATGTGAGGTGACCAGCTGCCCTGATCTCCCCTTAATTGGGCTGTAACCTGAAATTACAGATGGAATAGACCCTTTATCCATAAGTTACTTTTTGTCAGGGTATTATATCAGAGCAACAGAAATGAAACTAGAACAGGGTTCAAAGATTCCTCAGATTCCATGGTTTTTCAGCTTCCAAACCAAGGGGCCAGCACTCCACAAGACAGGATGGTCAGGTCTTCACAGCTCTGCTTTCATGTGAGACCCTTGAAAGAAGAAGATGGGTGGGAGGCTAAAGAGATGGTTCAGCGGCTAAGAGCCCTGGCTATTCTTGCAGAGGACCCAGGTTCAGTTTCCAGCACTATCATAGTTTCTAATAACTTGTTTGTAACTCCAGTTCCAGGGGAGCCAATGCCTCTTCTGTCTTCCACAGCATTGCATGCACATGGTACACTTATATACATGCAGGCAAAACGCTGACACAAAATAAAAATAAATAATTTTTCAAAGGAGATAGAAAGAGGTTCCCACCTAAGGTCATCTTCACATACGTGGAAAACCTGGCCACATCTTGGCAAAGACAGAAATAGACAGGGAATTCTGTGATTCTTACAGCTGATAAGCAGGAGGAGAACAAATTGAGAAGAAGGTTGCTGGAGGCAGTGTGGAACTTGTATCTGGTGTCTCTTTCCACACTCCATTGGAGCATCCCAGGTCCTTTCTATCTACCCTACTGTTTTGGTTTGGATGGTCCACTGGCTTGAGACTCCATTGAGATCATGTTTGCAAAAGGCTACAACTTACAATCTTAATAGAAAACAACTTAGAATAGGCTTAATGGTGAAAAATTGTAATCTCAGCACTCAGGAGGCTAAGACAGGAAGATTACCAGTTTGAGGTCAGCCTGGGCTACATAGTGAGACACTATATCAAAAAAAAAGAAGAAGAAAAAGAAAGAAACAAAAGGAAGATGAAAGAAATGAAGAGGAAAGAGGAAAGGAAATGGAAGGGAGGGGAGGGGACTGGACAGGAAGGGGGGCGTGGAGGGGAGGGGAGGGGAGAGGTGAGGAGGGGAGGAGAGGGGAGAGGAAGAAAACTTGCTATAATTAAAGTGGAAAGGCTCATATTGATTATGGGCTGCACCACCCCATAGGCTGGGGTTCTGAACTGAATAAAAAGGTAAAAAGTGAGTTGAGTATTCATCTCTCTCTGCTTCCTGACTGGGTGGATGCAATGTGAGCAGCTGCCTCATGCTCCTGCCACCATGCTTCCCTCCACCCCACAATGAACTGTACCCTCAAACTGTGAGCCAGGATAAACCTTGCCTTAAGTTGCTTCTTTTGGGTATTTTGTCATAGCAGTGACAAAAGTAACAAATACTCCTAGCTAACCCTCTCAAACAGCCATACTGAGTCTGCCCTTGTATAGGACACTTCCAATTTCAAGTTGCCCTCTTTTTCAGGGTCCTTAGGAGGTCTCACCTTGAAGGTCAAATTGCCCGTGACCAAGGTTTTCATCAGCTCCTACCCTTGATTTCTCAGTGTGTTGTGTTGGAAAAGGTTCTAGAATCTAGAGAGAGCCTTGCAGCATCCTGTGCCTGAGTCCTGCCCTCCAGCCCTCAAGTCAGGGGAATCATTACTGAAAATCAAGAGCTGTATCACCAAGAATCTTTCTACTTCCTTTTCCCCCATAAGCCTAAACTTATTTCCTCCACCATAACAAACACTTTCAGGTACTAATAGGAGCTGGTGGTAGAGGACAAGAGAGATTCCACTCCCAAAGTCTTAGGGAGACAATTTCAGAACAAGTCGGTTCATAAGACTCACCACACTCCCATCTTTGATGCCAGCATCACACAGATCAAAAACTCCTTCTACACAAAACCACCCACATCTAAAATTCCTCTTGGGTTTTTATAGCTGTGCATGAGTGGACGCCAGAGAAAAGAAAAGGAGCAAAATCAAAAGCCAGGGTGTCCTGTGGCTTGGTAACATATAAACCCCAGGCCCTGAACTGACCTTGTCTATAGACAGAGGCAGGGAAATGCAAGAAATGGAGAGAAGGAAGAGGAAGAGGAGGAAGAGGCAGAGGAAGAAGAGGAAGAGGACAAGGAGAAAAGAGAAAGAAAAGGAGGAGAAGCAGGAGGAGGAGACCATAATTTTTTTAATATTTTATTTTTATTTTATGTGTATGAGCATTATGCCTGCATGTAGGTAAGTGCACCCATGTTGTATAATGCCCACGTAGGTCAGAAGAGGCTGTCAGATCCCCTGGAACTGGAGTTACAGACAGTTGTTAGCTGCAATGTGGGTGCTGGGATTCGAACCCAGGTCTTATGCAAGAACAGTCAGTGTTCTTAACTACTGAGCCATCTCCCTAGCCCAGGAGATCATAATTTTTAGATTCAGAAAAACTTTGGTAAGAATTATGGGTTCTCCTTTGACTATGTGATATGAGGATAAAGTTACTAAATATTTGTCATGCTTTCTCCTCTAAAATTGGAATTAAAAAGTTAGGCCTAGTGATGTAGACTTGTACTACTTAAGATAATGAAGCAGGAGGAGGGACTACAATTCAAGGCCATCCTGGGCTACCAAGTGAGTTTAAGGCTAGCCTGGGTATCTTAATGAAACTTTGTCCAAAAACAAAAAATAGAAGGCTTGAGATATAATTCAGTGGTAGATCACCTGCCTGTAATCCCCCAGTGAGGGGCTTGGGGTGTGGCTCACTGGTAGAGCACCTGCCTAGAATCCCTCAGTGAGGGACTTAGGGTGTGGCTCAGTGGTAAAGCACTTGCCTAGAATCCCCCAGTGAGTGACTAGAAGTGTGGATCAGTGGTAGAGCACCTGCCTAGAATTCCCTAGTAAGGACTTGTACAGCATTTGTCTAACACTCTAACACACAGGGTCCTAAGTTTACACACACACACACACACATACACACACACACACACACACACACACACACACACACACACACGGAAACAAGGTTCTTACAGGACTCGTGGGGAGATTAAAATGATCTGTGTAAAGGTCCCCTTCCTATGCTTCTGCCTGCTCTGCACTCTTCAAGTTACACCTATGTTGTTATTCTAACAATAAGCGTTATCCTCCCAACCCATCCTTGATAGTCAGTTTGTAACCATACCCTCTTGCCCTGAGCTCACATCTCAAATATAGTCCATGGAAACACACCACCTGCATAAACCATATCAAACCTCTGTTTCCTGCTGGTCAGTTCATCTTTTTGGAAGGCCCTCCCAGGTGGACTTTTCATAGACTGTCCTCTCTGCCCTGGATCCTGCATATCACAGGCTCTCTGACCCCACCCCACTCCCCTACCTGGGAATTGCAAAGCAATCTAGGTCCAGGGATTTGGGGTTGGGGGGAAGACTTGCCAGGTGGGGAATTCAGGGGTCTGGCTCCTCTGCGGCTCTTCTCCCCCTTCCGGGGCTCCTCGGTCCTCCTTTGTCTCATTCTCTGGCTTCCCATCTCCAGGTTGCTCAGGCAGCCGCATCGAGGGTCCAGGGTGATGTGGTCAGAGATTTGGAGGCACATCAGAGGAACAAAGACATTTAGACTCTGTAAGGAGTTGACAGAAAGTTACTGCCAGAAATAGTGCTGGGTGATCCTTTACTCAAAGTCAGCCATCTAAATAATTCACATACCTTTCCATGTTTACATGGGACAATGGTAGACATACAATCATGGCACAAGAAATATAATTATAGTACTGACAGATGTTTAGTTATTAATAAGGCCTCAATGTCACTAGAGGGTGTTACATAACAAACTGACACTGTGCCTCTGGAAACAACTGTAATCTTGCCAGGTAGTTTTCCATTTACACCCTGTGGGCTTTAGTGGAGCATAAGCAATGTAGAATGAACTACCGCAGATGTCAACTTGAGGGATGCTTGCAAGAAAGCTCAGCACCTCAGATGTAGTATTGTTACCACAGAGCCACCAAGCTAGGGGGGGAGCTCAGTAGTAGCGCATTTGCCTAGCATGCATGAGACCTTACATTCCATCCCAGCAGTCACACCTTCCTGGCCAAAAACAAAATGTCACCAGGCTTGATGGAATGTGTCTGAAATCCCAGCTACTCAGGAGGATTGTAAGCTCAAGGATGGCATGGGCTACAGAGTGAGTTCAAGGCCAGCCTGGGCTCTACAGATCAAGGACAACTTGGGCTATAGACTGAGTTCAAGGATAGCCTGAGCTATAGAGTGAATGGCCAGATTGGTCTATAGAATAAGTTTGAGGCCAGCCTGGGCTACATTGTGAGATTGAGGCCAGCTTGTGCTGCACAGTGGGACCCTGTCTCAAAAAGTGAGACTAGGGGCCAGGGAGATGACTCAGCAGGTAAAGAAGCTTTTTACAAAAGCCTGATGACCTGAGTTCAATTTTTGGAACCCACATAAAGGTGGAGGGAGAGAACTGACTGCACAAAGTTGTTCTTTGACCTCTACAGGTAAACTATGGCATACATGCCCACACATACATCATACCTACATATAAACATATATAACACATGCACACAGAGACACATACACACGAAAACATGCACACACATACATACAGATGCACACACAGGCATGCACACACACACACGAGCACTTGTCTTCAGACACTATGTTTGTCAGAACTTTCATCATGCTGACAAACACCAGGGAAAATGAACTTACAAGAGAAATGACTTATTTTGGCTCATGGTTTCAAAGGTTTCATTCCGTGATGCCTGGCTCCATCACTTCTGGGCCTGTTGTGAAGCAGAACGCCCTGGCAGGAGCTAGTGCAAAGCTGCTCACCCCATGATGGCCAGGAAGCAGAGAGGGAAGAGGAAAATGGCCAGGGATGAAGTATGTCCTTCAAAAATGCACCCCATGGTGCACTTCCTCAGCTCCTCACCCCCTAAGGCACCACTTCTCAGTTACACCATCAGTGTTTAAGTCCATCCATGGTCTAACCTGCTGACAAGGTCAAAATCCTCAGGATTCAATCATCCCCCAAAAGTCTCACCTGGACATGGCTGACCTAAGGACCAAGAGTCCAACATGTAAGCTTGGGGGTGGGAGCATGACACTTCATAGTCACATCATAACACGTTGCTCAGTAGCAATTTGCTCTATGTTGGAACATTCCATCCAGGAGGAAGATCCACAGTACTTGGGAACTTTTAAAGGGAGGCTCCAAAGATTCAGGAAACCCTGAAACTGACAAATTCACAAGGCCTTTCTGTCCTTGTTAGCTTTAACTTTCAACCTGACACAGCCTAGGGTCACCTGAGAAGGGAGTCTCAATTGAGGGATTTCCCAGATCAGATTGGGAGGTGGACATGTCTTATTAATTGATGCAGAAGGGTCCAGCCCACCGTGGGTGGCATCCATCCTAGGCAGGTGGTCCTGGGCTGTATAAGAAAGCTAGCTGAGCATGAGCCTGTGAGTGAGCCAGCAAGCAGCATCCTCCATGGTTTCTGCTTCAGGTTCTTCCTTGAGTTCCTCCCCTGACTTTCCTCAGTGATGGACTGTGATCTGGAAGTGAAATGTAACCCAAATAAATCCTTTCTTCCCTTAAGTTGCTTTTGGTTAGAGTATTTATCACAGTGACAGAAAGGACACTAGAACATCCTCCCTCCCCAAATTGTTGAACAGCAAAGACCACTAAGGACACTTTCCAGCCTGTTGAGCTGCCTGAGGTTGTGCAGTGACCTCGTTTCCATCTTTCCTGAGCTGTCACACATGCTATGATGGCCTCTGGTGATGTAGCTGTCTGTGAGTCATTTTTGCTCCTTGTAAGTAACCCCCCACCCATACTCCTATAAGTGACCCTGTGCTGGATAGCTTTAGTGTCAACTTGACACACCTGGGTTGAGGAAGCCTCAATTGGGGAATTGCCTCTACTGGACTGGCCTGTGGCCATGTCTGAGGGGCATCTTCTTGATGAGTGATGTGGGAGGGCCCAGCCCACTGAGGGTGGTGCCACCCCTGGGCAGGTGGGCCTGTGTTGCATAAGAAAGCAGGCTGAGCAGGGGCCAGGAGAGCAAGCCAGTAAGCAGCATTCCTCCATGGCCTGTGCTCCAGCTCCTGCCTCCAGGTTCCTGCCCTGAGTTCCTGCCTTGAGCTCCCTGATGAACTGTGACCAGGGAGATGTAAGATAAATAAACCCTTTCCTCCCCAAGTTGGTATTAGTCAGAGTATTTTGTCAGAGCAATGAAGAGAACAAACCAGAACAGACCCCAATAAAACTCATTGGATTTCGGTGGTATTGTTACTTTGATCTGTCCTTGGTTCCCTATCTGGGATAAGTAGGCATTTGCTAATGTCTCCCCAGGAATAGTCACAACACACACACACACACACACACACACACACACACACACACACACACACCCCTCATGGTTTTGAGATGCCCACACTTCCACACACATACACACAACAGCCCTCACCCCTAGACATACATTCACAGGACAATGCTAGTTCACACCCACACACTTACACAACAGCAGTGGCACTTGGCAATGAATACCAGACCACCTCCAAGTCAGCCCATCTCCTCTCTCTCTCTCTCTCTCTCTCTCTCTCACACACACACACACACACACACACACACACACCAAGTGCTCCCCACCCCCACACTGCACCCACACAGCTGCATGCATGCCACTGTGCATACTGTCCCCACCCCCACAGCACCAGACACCACTCTGTCACCCCTGTGTCTCACCGATTCACACGCACCGACGCCCACTCCCCATGCATAAGGCATGCATCTAGACACTCTTGGTCACCTCTAGTCATCTCGTGAAGTTCAGTGGGAAAAACAAATGTCCTGTGCGCTGACAGTAGACATTTCTAAGAACTGACATTTCATTTTCTGTATGATCTTAGTTGCCAAGGCAGACCTCACACTGTGAGAGCTGCAACTGGTGAGGAAAGGCAGAGTTCCAAAGACTCCTAGTTAGCTCTCGAGTGCAGAATCCTCCTTTCTCTGGCTCCTCTGGGCAGAGTGGACACCAGGGCTTTTAATGGTGATGGAGCTGGACATGGAATGGCGTGGAGCTCCCTGCAGGAATAGCCAGCTCATAGCTACTGGCTGCCTGGCACAAGCAGGTGTTTGAGCCCAAATCCTGAAGCTAGAACTTTGGCTAATAGTGGGACCCATTATTGTCTTTCTCAGTTTCTTGTTCCAGGAAGTGACCCACCCACTTCCTTAAGTACCTAAAACAGCCCTGGCTGCACTGGCCAGCCTTTTGGAAGAGATGAGAGTTGCTCTAAGCTGTCCCCCAAAAATGTTATATTGGGTCTGCCCACCCTCATCTCCATCGTGTGTGTGTGTGTGTGTGTGTGTGTGTGTGTGTGTGTGTGGAGGTATGTGTGTACAGGTATTCAGAGGCCAATAGTTAACATCAGATGTCTTCTTCAATGACACCTACCTCATTTTTCCCCTTTTTAAATAAAAATAATTTACATATTTTGTGTGTATGCATGTGTATGAGCTTACATGTGGAGGTCAGAAGACAACTTGGAGAAGTTAGTTCTCTCCTTCCATCATGTGGGTCCCAGGGATTGAACTCAGGTCATCAACAAATGCCTTTCCCTACTGAGCCATCTTGCCAGCCCATCCACCTTACTTGTTGATACAGCATCTTTCATTGAACCTAGAACTCATCAATTAGGCTAATCTGACTGGCCAACAAACCCCAAGATACTCACACCCCACCCACCACCACCCCCGTTCCCCAGAACTGTGTTATAGACATGCACCACCAAGCCTGGCTTTTTATGTGGTTTCTGGGCATCAGAATTCAGGTCTTTATGCTTTTTTTTCTCAGGGACAAGGTCCTTCTCTCAACAAGGTTCATAGAGAATCTAATTCACACTAGATTGTAATGCACTGTTGATACATCTGTGTCATCTCATTATAAAAGTAAACATGTAGGACCCAGGTGTGGTGCTACATGCCTTTAATCCCAACATTCAGAAGGCAGAGGCAGGTGGATCTCTGTGAGATAGAGGCCAGCCTGGTCTATATAGCAAGTGCCATGTCAGCTGGGGCTAAAGAGAGACCTTGTCTCAAAAAGACCAAAAAAAAAAAAAAGATGGGTGTGCTGACACATGACTGTGGTCTCAGAACTCAGGAGGTGGCAGGAAGATCAGGAATTCTAGGTCATCCTCAGGTACATAGCAAGTTTGAGGTCAGCCTGGAGTACATGAGACCCTGTCTCAAAACAAGACCAACCAATTGATTGATTGGTAGACAGATAGGTGATGAATAGTAGATAGATGATAGATGCCAGATGACAGACAGATGATAAGATGATATATAGATAGATACATAGATGGTAGATCATTGATAGATATAGATAATAGATGACAGATGATTGATAAATGATAAATGATAAATTCATAGATTGATGATAGATATTATAGATGATAGATGATACATAGATGACTGATAGATGATCAATAATATGAATAAATGAACACGTTATTAACTAAATACAAACACCCCAAACTCCATTTTTGTGTACACAGTGAGTCTATTTCCACTGAAATTGACCCTCATGCTGACATCAGCCCTTTCCAGTCAGCTCTGCACCACTGATACATGGCCAGGTCCTAGGCTAGGCTGGTACAGGGTTACTTAGCACTAGGAAGTCACAGGAAGTTGAGGCCAAGGCCTGAGTCCAGAGAAGGTCAATGGAACAAGGTGTGCTTGGCCAAAACAGGCTCTGAGTACCAGTTCAACTGCCAGAAGGACTGGCTCCCTGGAGGTTTCCCTGTAACTCAGAGTCAGGAGACCAGTTCAGTCAGCACAGCTGGAGGGGGTCCAGATTGGAGGCTGGGAAGGGGTAATAAGACATTCTTTCTTCCTTTTCTCTTCCTCCTCTTCCTCCCCCTCCCTCCTGTTTTCCCCTTCATCCTTCTTTGTCTCCTCTCCTCCTGTTCCTCCTCCTGTTCCTCCTTCTCCTCCTCCTCTCCCTCCTCTCTCTCTCTCTCTCTCTCTCTCTCTCTCTCTCTCTCTCCTGTTCTGCCCTGGAACATACTATGTAGCCCAATCTAATCTTGAACTCACAGTCCTGCCTCAGACTCCTCAGAGCTGGGATCAGAACTGGGATCACAGGCCTGCAGCACTTCACCCGCTTTTCCACCTCACCCCACTTCCCTGCTCCCTCTTTCCTTCCCAAAAGACACATAAACGAGGCACTAGGCCATGGAAGCCACCCTGAGCTTGTGCAGACCAGCCTGAATCAGGTACAAATGAAGACCCAAAACAAAAATGATCAGGAAATCCGTCCCCAGCCTGTGGCCTCCACCTGCCACCTCACCACTTGGCTTTCTTGGTTACCAGACAGCCTTCCACCAGCAATGGCTTCTAAGTGACTACTTAATCAGGCATTGTACGTTTGAATGTATTCATTATATTTTAATATGATTATGTCCAATCCAGTAGACTGAAACAGATTTGTCCAGATGTGTAATTACTCTCTAAATGCTGATTATTCTTGGTGTCAGGCTTGGCAGGGACTTTGAGAATGGAGAGAAATCCATTCATACTCCATGTTCATTGTTCACGCCTTTAGGGCCCTCCTCCACATATCCTGGGTGATGGTGCAGTCCTGGAATCTACATGCCTTATGCACACTCACAGCAGCCTTGATCACTGAGGCCCCACCCAAGGCATATGTGCTGGATAGCTTTAGTGTCAACTTGACACATCTAGGTTGAGGGAGCCTCAATTGGGGAATTTCCTTTATTGGACTGGCCTGTGGCCATGTGTGGGATATCTTCTTGATTGTTGAGTGATGTGGGAGGGCCCAGCCCACCTTGGGCAGTGCCACCCCTGAGCAGGTGGGCCTATGTTGCATAAGAAAACGGGCTGAGCAGGGGCCAGGGGAGCAAGCCAGTAAGCAGCATTCCTCCGTGGCCTGTGCTCCAGCTCCTGCTTCCAGGTTCCTGCCCTGAGTTCCTACCTTGGGCTCCCTGATGAACTGTGACCTGGGAGGTGTAAGCTGAATAAACCCTTTCCTCCCCAAGTTGGTATTGGTTAGAGTATTTTGTCACAGCAATGGAGAAACAAACTAAGACAGCATCATTGGGTCCCATCTCTACTTCCCTGTCCCTGGATTAGGGGAAGGGGGTCCACACAAGGGTATCGAGTTTGTTAGCCACACACATCACACTTCTAGAATTTCTCCCAGCCTTTCTCCCAGCTCACCTTCCTAGAGTCCACCAGACCCCCCCATGGGGTTTATGTTACAACTCTTTTGAGTCATCCCTGCTTGGAGGGGCCCCCAATAGTTCAAGCTTTTGTGTCCCCAAGTGGTCACTTTAAGGATTTTATTTTCGATATTTTATTATATTTATCTATGTGCACACACGTGCACGTATGTGTGTATATGTCTGTGAGCATACATGCCAAAGTGTGTGTGTGTGGAGGTCAGAGGACAACTTGCAGAAGTCCATTCTCTCCTTTTATCATGTGAGTCCTGGCGATCAAACTCAGGTTGTCAAGCTTGGCCACAAGTGTCCTTACCCACTGAACCATCTCACCAGCCCATTTTGAGCCTTTTTTCTGAGATAGAGTCTCACTATGTAGCCCAGCCTGCCCTTGAACTTGGTGTCCCCTCTGATAAGATCAACATAGCACTGGGCCAGCGAGATTGCTCAGTGGTTAAAGCACTTGCCACTCAAGTCTAATGACCTGAGTTTGATCCCTGGAACCCATGTAAAGATATAAGGAGAAAGAACTGACTCCAGAAAGTTGTTCTCTGACCTTCCTATGGGTGTTGTGGTACACACACACGTGCACACACACACACACACACACACACACACACCATATATATACCATACACACACAATAATAATTTTAAAAGACTAACATAATGTTCATAGGACCCCAGTTCATCCCCAGTAGGTCTTTTCCTTTGGCTTCCTGCCCTGCTATGATGGAATAATCCCTTCCTCTCCCAGATACTACCACTGTAGAACCCTGAGACCCTCTTCATTCACCCGCTACCCCCCAATCCCTCCAGACCCCCATTAATTGCTCTTTTAGCTTCTGTAAAATGCTTGGCTGCTGCTTTAGACATGCCTAAACACGCCCTGGCATGCCCTGACTCCCACCTGCTATTAGGAAACTATAGATTTAGCAAGCCCAAGCATAAAAACTGCCCTATAAGGTAAAAATGGAGACTCCTGGCCCCACAGGTAACAGTCAGCACATTCCACAGCCCTGAGAATAGCACCTACCAATAAGAAACTTCCAGGGCTGCATCTTATACATCCAATCGGTTTAAAATTATGTTGGCGCGTGCAGGCTCCTTGAACCAACCAAAATGTATCTTCGGTATCCCCCCCATTTTGTCTAAACCTATGAAAGGCTCCACTCTCCCTTACTCTGGGCTCTCAGCATGGATCCGTTGAGTTGGTGAAGTCTGAGAGCCCGAGCTTAAGCCCGAAGAAACCATAAACCTTTGCTTTTGCATTTTGGTGTGATGGGTTCTCGGTGGTCTCTTTGGGGTCCAGTGGATGGGGTACAACACCACCATGATGACATCACTGTGATTCCTTCATCAGAACCCAGCAGAAGCCAGTACCATGTACCTGAACCTTCAAAACCATGAACTACATGATCTCTTTATGCAGTTACTTAGCTTCGGGCATTCTGCTACAGCAGTAAGAACTCAGGCTTGTCTGCAGAGTCCAGCCTGTGCTCCATAAAGATACGGCTGCATGTTGGCCTTGGGAAAGAGGTGCCAGTCACCATGACAGCCTCTTTCCTCCCAGAATGCCCCCTGAGGCAGCCAAATGCATAAAGCATTACAGCTGAGGGCTGGGGAGAGGCTTCAGTGGGTAAACTGCTTGCTTTACAAGCATGAGGACCTGAGTTTGATCCCCTAAACCCACATTTTTAAAAAGCCAGGGAGAGTGCTCAGCCAGAAATGGAATATTTGTTATCTCACTCCCTCCTCTCAAGGCTCAGGGACCATTGAGGAAGAATGAGGGGAAAGATTTAAGAGCCAGAGGTCAGGGAGGGCCAGAGGGAAACAATATCTTCTAGATGTGACAGGACTGGTTCCCTGAACAAGACCTGCACAAGATCAAGTCAGTCAACATTCCAGCATGGGGGGTGGGGAGGCTCCCAAGGCCCCACCCTCCCTGAGGATCTATAGACAGTAAACAGTTGCTAGAGGAGGGACTTATAAGGCCCCACCCCTCCCTGAGGATCTGTAGACAGTAAACAGTTGCTGAGGATCTATGGAGAGTTAATGATTGCTAAGGAGGAGCTATTGAGAGTTGATGGTTGCTGGGGGTGGGGGTGCAGAGAGTTTTTTTTACGCTTGTAGCCCCTGGTAGGTCAACCTCCAGCAGATGTCCCCACACCCATGAGTATGTGGGCAGCACAAATTGGACCTACCAAGGTAGGTTATAAAAAAATTTTTTTTTAAAAAGAGGACATAAGGCTGGGAGTGGTAAGGAGGCAGAGGGTGGATCTGGGAGGAGTTGGGGGAGGAGTGGGAAGTAAATATGGTCAGAATATATTGTATGCATGAATGAAATTCTCAATAAAAATATTTAAAATTTTAAAGGCCAAGTATGGTGGCACACACCTGTAATCACAATGTAGGGAGTCAGCAGAGCCCTGGGACTAACTGGTCAGCAATGTAGCCTTCACGCCAGTGAGAGACCCCTGTCTCATAAAACAAAATGGACAGCACTTGAGAAACTACAGCTAAGGTTGACCTCTGTCCTGATATGAGAATCAGAGACAGGGAAGAGATGGGAGTATTGGCTGAGCGGAAGCAACACTAAAGTCATCGGGCTACCACCTCCGACTGGGGCTTCTCTGTTGAGGCTGGAATTAAGGGGTCCAGACATAAGTCTGATTACCCTAGGGAATATGTGGACTAGCCTTACCTAATCAGCAGACCAAAAGTAGGTGAGAAACCCAGCCTGACCCTCCAGTATCCAAGACCAGCTCTAAGCCCTCGTTTCTCATACAAGGCTCCACAAATGAGACCAATAGGTCTGGGATCTACCTCCACTTTTCTCAGTCAGTAAAGTGCTTGAGACACAAGATCTGAGTTAAGGTACCCAGAATCCATGTAAAAAGCCAGGCATTGTGGTGTACATCTGTAATCCCAGGGCAGGGGAGGTGGATACAGGAGGATCAGGACTTGCTGGCCATCCAGCGTCGACAAATAGGTGAGCTCCAGGCTCAGTGAGAGACCCTGCCTAAAAACATAAGGTGGAGGGATGATGAGATAGCTCAGCTGGTAAATGCACTTGCCTCCAAGCCTGATAACCTGAGTTTGATCCTTAGGATCCACATGGTAAGAAAGAACTGACACCCTCAAGTAAGTTGTCCCCTGACCTTCACAGGTACAGCGTGGCATTCACACACTTCACGCATATGTACACACACACACACACACACACACACACACACACACAGACAATAAGATGTAATAAAGAAGCCAAGTATGGTGACGCACACCTTTAATCTCAGCACTCGGGCAGCAGAACAAGATAGATCTCTGTGAGTTCAAGGCCAGTCTAGTCTACATAGCAAGTTCCAGACCAACCAGGGCTATGTAGCGAGATCCTATCTAAAAACACATAATAAAGAAAAACTCTCTGAAAACAAGGAGGTGGGGGCTGGAGAGATGACTCAGCAGTTAAGAACATTTGCAGTTCTTCTAAAGGACCTGGGTTTGATTCCCAGCAACCACATGGCAGCTAACAACCATCCATAACTCCAGTTCCAGGGGACCCAACACCCTCTTCTGTCCTCTGTGGGCACTGCGTGCATGTGGTACTCATAAATACATGCAAGGAAAACATATACATAAAATAAAAATAATTAATATTTTAAAATAAGGTGGAGAAGCAGGACTGGAGAGCTGGTTCAGTGGTTAAGAGCACTTACTGCTCTTGCAAAGGACCTAGGATCAGTTCCAGCACCCATATGGCAATTCACAGTCATCTGTGATTCCTTGGGCATCAGGCACTCATGTAGTACACATTGATGCTCAGCACTGACCCCTGCTGTTCACTGTTCACACTAGCAGCTCACTGTGGAGGCTCATCACCTACCAGGGGCCTGAGAGGAGACGCTCTTGCTTGGAGCCTCTGTCCTGCCCCCATAACTTCCTGCTTCTACCTCTGCCTACTGTCTGCAGAGTCATCTTTTCAAAAAAGTGTAAGACAGAACGCAATCTCATGATTTCTCCGCCTCTGTTCTCCATGCCAACCCAGCAGCCACTGATAACCCTGACTGGACTACTGTGTGATCATGCTCACTTCATATGATGCTCCCTCTAAATTATCTCTGTCCAAGCCATACACACCCAGCCCTCTCCCCTGTCCTCCAGGCCTCAGCCCAGTGTGCACCCAGCTCCCCTATTTCCCAGACCTCAGCCCAGGGCACATTCAACCTCTCCATCGCTCAGGTCTCAGCCCAGAGCATACCTGTACTGCCCCCCCCCCTCATCTCCCAGGCCTCTATGTCACTCTCTCTTACAGACTATTTCCAGTCCCTCAGTTCTAGCATCCCAGTCCACTCATCTCAGGTCTCAGCCCAGAGCATACCTGTACTGCCCCCCCCCTCATCTCCCAGGCCTCTATGTCACCCTCTCTTACAGACTATTTCCAGTCCCTCAGTTCTAGCATCCCAGTCCACTCACACCCTCCATACCCTCTGCCCCACTTCCTCCCATCATAGCATTTGTCCTATCTGAGATGATCTTATCTGTTTATTTATTATTTACTAAGTCTACAGTTCTTAAAATAACAGCAGCTCATGTTTGACCCACTCTCTTCCAAATAACAGACATAAATCCTGCGCACTTTATAAAAGACAACATTCTAAAAGGCAACTGAGTGTGGCCAGGAGAAGGAAGAAATGGAAGGGGAGCTGAAGTTTGCAAGACAGGAAAGCATGGGTGTAGAGACCTCCTGTCTCTATGGCTTCTGCCTAAGTGAAGCAGGAAATCTGACTGGAGCAATTGGAAGTCAGAGTTGAAAAGACCACCAGACACCAGAAAGCAAGGGCTGAGGCAAAAACTGTAGCCAGAGAGTTATCCTGGCAGGAACTGGAAATGCTTTTTTTTTTTTTTTTCTGGCCCGTGTATGTGTGCATGCAGGTTTGCCTGTGTGTAGGTGCACATCACATGGAGGCCCAAGGTTGATACTCAGTGTCTTCCTCAATTGCTCTCCAATTATTTACTTATTTATGTATTTTATTCTTTAAACATTTTTGCATTTGTGTGTGAGAGAGACAGAGAATGCCATGGCATATGTGTGGATGTAAGAGGACAACTTTCCAAAAGTTGGTTCTCTCCTTCCACCATGTGGATCTCAGGAATCAAACTCAGGTCATCAGGCTTGGCAGCAAGCGCCTTTACCTGCTGAACCATCTCGCCACCCCTACACTCTATTACCAAAGTAGGGTCTTTCAATTAAACACAGCTCACAAATTTAACTAGTCTAGCTGGCCAGTTTGCCCTGGGGATCCCCTGTCTCTGCCTTCTAAGTACTAGAATCACAGGTGGACCACTACATTTGCCCAGGATTCGTATGGATTTTGGGAATCTGAACTCTGATCTTCACAAAAGCATTTTATCTATTGAGCCATCTCCCTAGCCCCAGGAATTAGGACATTCTAAAGAGACACTTATGTCCCTCCCTTTGGCTATCAGATTATTAAGATAATGGACTCACCAGCCAGGTTAATCTCCCACTAAGATGAAACCCAACCAATGAATTAATACTCCTCAGATGAGCCCCACCAAGCTCAGAGTCTCTGAAATATAATGCTCATTCACAAATCCAGGGTGAAGGCAGAATTACTGTGTATACGAAAAAGAATAAGAAAAAGAAAACAGGGGCCAGCAAGGTGGCTCAGCAGATAAAGGTACTTGCTGCCAAGTCTGATGACTTAAGTTTGATTCCTGGAAGCCACATGGTACAACATGAGAAAACTAACTCTCACAAGTTGTCCTCTAACTTCCATACACAATCTATTTATTTTAGTGTGTGGGATAGTGTGTGCTATCCCACACACTAAAATAAATAAATGTAAAAAAATTGGGGAAAAAAATAAGGAAATGCAATCCAGCCTAAAGAGACAAGAAAATGACATAGCTCTCTTTTATCTGTAGTTACTCTTTCCACAATTTTTTACATGCAGTCAACCGTGGCCTGAGGAGATTAAATGGAAAAATTCCAGAAATAAATAATTCATATGTTTTAAATAACTAACATTTTTCTTTTGATACAAGGTCAGGCTAGATGGCTCAGGCAAGTGTTGAACTTGTGATCCCCCTGCCTCAGCCTTCTAAGTGATAGAGTCACAGGTGTGCACACCATGCCTGGCTGTGCTGTTCTTCTCTTGCCTCCAGAATGTGATCCTGAAAGAGTTCTGAACATCTTACTGATTTCATTCCTTGTTATGTCCCCAGAGCTCAGAATGACTGCACATAATTCCTTCCGATATAAATGTGGGACCAGTGAGATGGTTCAGCTGGTAAAGGTGTTCATTGCCAATCCTGAGGATCTGAGTTCAATCCCCAGGATCCACATGATGGAAAAAGAGAATTGACTTCTGCAAGTTGGTCTGTGACCTCCACACATGTGTATACACACAGAATCAATCAATAAATCTAATAAAAAACTAATTTGTATGCTTTAAATTTGTATGCATATTAATATAAATATATATGTGTATATATATACATATATATTAAAAAGGAATTTTCAGGGCTGGTGAAATAGCTCACTGGCTGCTCTTACAGAGGACCTAGGTTCAGTTCCCAGCACCCAGATGACAGCTAACAACCATCTGTAAGCCCTCTTCTGGCCTCCATGGGCATTGCATGCACAGATACACTTACACACATACAGACAAAACACTCATACACATAAAATAAAAATAAACCAAAAAAAATTTAGAAGAAGGAAACTTCCCTCCTTATTTTCTATTTTTCTGGCTTGAGAACTTTCTGGCCTGATCTGAACTCTAACAAGAAGAATAAGCTGTCCTCTTTTCAACATGGGAATGGTCTTATGATCATAGACTTGTGTGGCTGTCAGAGACAAGTTGCTTTGATTTCCAACTACTACCAAACAGAAAATTTGCAAGTCAGTCAGCTACTCTGCAATCATTATTTTAAAAAAAAATTATGATTCTAGTATGTCTTAGTGACTTTTCACATTGCTGTGACCAAATACCTAACAGAAGCAACTTAAGGAAGGGTTTATTTTAGTTCAAAGTTTGAGTGCACAGTTCATCATTGTGGGGAAGGCATGGCAACAGGAGCGTGAGGCAGCTGGTCATATCACATCTACAGTCAGGAAGCAGAGAGTAAACAGGAAGTGGGACTGGATTACACACCCTCAAAGCCCACCCCCAATGATGCACTTCCTCCAGCAAGGCTCCACTTCCTACAGGTTCCACAACCTCCTTAAACAGCACCACCTGCCAGGGACCCCGTGTTCGAATGAGTGTGTGGGAGACATTTCACATTCAAATCACAAGAACACACTCCAGCACTGAAGAGTGTTAGGGTAAACAGCACAAAATAGAAACAGAGGAGGGGCTGGGGAGATGGCTCCATGGGTACTCACTATGGAGGTTTGAGGATCTGAGTTTGGATCCCCAGAACCCACGCAGTGAAAAGGGAGAACAAATTCCCACAGGTTGTCCTCTGACCTCCATACATTCACCATGGCACGCATGCAAGTATACACATACAACTAAATAAATAATTAATTAATACATTTTTTAAATTGTTTTTCTGCTATGATCAAAGTCCGGGGCTATGGTTTGAATGTGAAATGTTCCCTGTGTATTGGGTGCCTGGTGTTCTAGTTTTCTTCCTATTTCTATGATTAAAACACTGACCAAAAGTAACTTAGGGGAGGACAGGTTTATTTGGCTTATACTTTCAGGTCACCATCCATCACTGAGGGAAGTCAGGGCAGGAACTCAAGCAGGAACTTGAAGCAGAAACCATGGAGAATGCTGCTTGCTGGCTCACTCACAGGCTCATGCTCAGTCAGCTTTCTTATACAGCCCAGGACCACCTGCCTGGGAAATGGTGACTCCCACAGTGGGCTGGGCTCTCATATATCAATTAACAATAAAAACGATCCCCCACAGATATACCCACAGGCTAATCTGATCTGGGAAATTCCTCAATTGAGACTCCCTTCTCAGGTGACTCTAGGCTGTATCAAGTTCACAACATTAACTAGGACTATCCCCCACAGACACATCCTTAGATGATTGTGAGCAGTCCAATGTGCATACTGAGGACCAAGCCTGGGTCCTCTGCAAGACTATGAAGTACTCTTAACCATCTCTCACCACTGACCATCTCTCCAGTCCCATCTCTCAGTCCTTCTGGAGGAATTTCCAGCCTGTTCACAAGCAGGGTGATTTCTTTAAATAGTTAACAACCTGTAGAACACAGGTCCAACATGTCAAAATGGATGCCAGTCAGCACCAGCCAATCATAAGAGATACCAACACTCACCATGTGGTCTGGCAGTAGCCTCACACCAAATAGCACTCTGTTCCCCAAGGTGTTCAAGTCACCTCTTGAGTTTGTGTAATTCAACTACCTCCTACTCCACCAACTGTTCAAACATAAATGATTATACCTCACCTGCAGCCTGGAGTAACTGGCCTCCAAGTTCTGTCAAAAAGAATTATCTCAAAATTCATTGCCAGGTGCTCACTCTGTGAGGACAAAAGCTGCCTCTGGGTTAAGCCCGCCCCCTTTTCTGAAACATGACCTGAAATAAATTCCCAGTAATGGAAACTCCTTTCTTCAAGTAATATCATTTTTAAAGATTTATTTAAATGTATTTTAAACATATTTTATATGTTTCTGTGTCTGTGGATATGCACATATGAGTGCAGGTACCTGAGGCGGCCAGAAGAGGGCATTGGATCCCCTGCAGTCAGAGTTACAGTAGTTGTTAGCCTCCAAGTGGAAGCTGGCAAGAAAATCTGGGTCCTCTGCAAGAGCAGCAAGTACTCTTAACTGCTGAGCCAGCTTTACACCTTCCAACCAATATAAGGACCCTCACTCTGAAAAAAAATGGCAAGAGTTGAAAGTGTAGAGTTTACAAGACCTGCCTGGTCAGTGAGCCCCAATCCTTTGTCAGAACCCCAACACACAGTGTGCATGCATATAAATGCATGAGAAAGCACACATCCATCTTAATACAGCATCCTCTGAGAGCCTCACAGGAGGACCCCTGAGGAAAGGCTGCCTGTCACAGGAAATCTAAATTCTCCTTAGGACCAACCCTCCTAGAGCCGTGGCACAGCAGAGTTAGTAATGTGCTTGCTGTACAGGCATAAGGGACTGAGTTCCAACCTTAGAATCCATGTAAAAACTCCCAGGCAGGCTGGTTAGGCCACTCAGTGGGTAAAAGCCCTGGCTGCACAAACATGAGGTAGAATCACCAGCACCCATGTGAAAAATCAAGTATGACTTACACATGCCTGTGACCCAGCATTGTGAGGGGTAGAGACAGGAGGATCACTGGGGCTTGCTGACCACTAGCCCAGTTCCAGGTTCAGTGAAAGGCCCTGTTTCAAGGGAATAAAGTGGACCGTGACAGAGCAGGGCACCAGATATCGTCCTCTGGTTTCTAAGCATTTGAGCACACAGGAACACAGCAGCAAACACACATATGCAAACACACCATACACACCATACCATATATACATACTACACACACATATATACACACATCACACATATAATACATACCACATACCATACCATATACACACACTACACATGCACACATATGTACACCCCTCATATACCATAGCATATATACACACCACACACACAAGCATGCACACATGTGTCCAAACCACACACCATACCATATATACACACCATATGCACATATACACCACACACAAGCATGTACACATGTGTACAAACCACACACCATACTATATACACATACCATATGCACATACACACCACACACATAAGCATACACACATACATCACACACACTCCACACAGCATACCATATACACACAATATACATATGCACACGCCACACATTCAAGCGTACACACATGCATACACACCACACATCATATCACATACCACATACACCATACCATAAACACATGCATACCACACAGTAAACCATATACATATACTACATACACATGCACATACACACACTACAACCATATCATACATATATACACACCACACATAAGCATACACATACATACACTCACCACACATACTCAGCACACACCTTTAATCCCAGCACTCAGGAGAGAGAGACAGGCAAATCTCTGTGAGTTTGAAGCCAGCCTGGTCTATATAACGAGTTCCATGCCAGTCAGAGCTGAGACCCTGTCTCAAAGAAAAGAAAAGAAAAGAAAAAAGTGAACTCAGACCTACAGAAAAGGTTCCTGGCCATCTCCTGCTGTGGTTTGTATTTTAAATGTTCCTCCAAAGGCTTATATTCTGAATGCCTGGTCCCCAACCTGTTACGTGACTGATCAGTAGTGGAAACTTTAGGAGATGGGGCCTAGCAGGAGGTAGTGAGGTGTGTACTTTTGAAGGGTACTATAACCTGGTCTCTCTCTGTCTCTCTCTGTCTCTGGCTCCCTCTGTCTCTTCCCCCTCCCCGTATGTGTGTGGGGGGGTGTCCATCTGTCCCTTTCTCTTTCCTTTCTCTGTCACTGTGTCTTGCTCTTTTTCTGTCTCTTTCTCTCTCTGCCTCTCTTCTTTTCTTTTTCTCTCTGTATCTCTCCTTGTCTCTTTCTCTCTGTCCCTCCCCCATCATCACAAAGTGAGTGCCTTTGCTCTTCCAAACCCTTTTACCACAGGCTCAAAAAGAAAAAATGAGGCCAGGGGCTGGAAAGAGAGCTCAGCAGTTAAAAGCACTGGCTGCTCTTGCAGAGGACCTGAGTTCAGTTCCCAACACCCACATGGCAGCTTACAACCATCTGTAACTCCAGTTCCAGGGGACCTGACACCCTCTTCTGGCCTCTGGGAGCACTGCATGCACATGGTCCACTTAACATGCAGGCAAAACAATCATATACATAAAATAAAAATATTTTTTTTAATTTTAAAAACCGAATGAAGCCAATTGACCATGGATTGAAACTGTGAGCCAAAATAAATCTCTCCTAAGGAATTTTGTTATAGCAGTGAAGAGCTGGCAGACACATCTCCCTACCTTGAGGAAAACTACAAGAGGCAGCCCTGTCAAACTCCCTGCCAGATGGACTGGAGGCCCCTTGGGGCACGGCTATTGTGTCAAATCGTGCCCTCACATTGAGGAGACATGGGGGACATTTCTCTCTGCCTCTGGGATCAGAAGCAGCCTTGCCTCCTGTAAAGTTCCTAGAAAAAAAGATTCCATAAGACAGATTGACTAATCAGAACTTTATGACTATGGAGAGCTGGAATGTTGTAGGTCCAGGGTCTAATTACCTTGGGCTATCTTCAGTCTACTTAACAGTGGCACATTCTTTCAGCTATCAGTTACATCTTTGGAATATATTCACTTAGCAGACTCCTAGCTTCCACCAACCCAAAAGCTAAGAATCTCATTAGATGCACTGGTGAGCTGGTTCAGTAGGTAAAGGTTCTTATCCCATAAGCCTGGTGACCTGAGTTCAATCCCTGGAACCCACCTAAAAGTGGAAGGAGAGAACGGACTCCTGTGTCATGTGTACTGCCCCCCAACCATAATAATTTGTTAAAAAGAATCGGGAGGGGGGGCACTGGAGAAATGGCTCAGTGGCTAAGTTCACTTGCTGCTCTTCCAGAGGACTCAAGTTAGGTTCCCAGCACCCCCATGGTGGTTCACAACTGCCTGCACATGGTTCTTATACACTCAAGCACAGACACATACACATAAAATGAAATAAAATAAATCTATTTTTAAAAAGAATGTCATCAAGTAACATCTGAGCTATATGAGACCCCTGCTTTGCTGCAATCTGCTTGATACACACACACACACACACACACACACACTCATACAAATTTTTAAAAATGTATTATATTTGAGGAGGTATCATGGAAATTTACCACATGTTAATTAGTAGAGGTGATAAACATTGCCATTGAAATCTACCCCATGACTTTCTAGATGTACACAGGTGCCAAGGATCCTAAAAAAATAAAAAAAATATATATTTAAAAAGAATGTCATATAGAAACATCTATGAGATATATGAGACCCCTCCTTTGTGCCAATCTGCGTGATACACACACACACACACACACACACACACTCATACACACCAATATATTTGGAAAATGACTCAATGTATGACTTTCTCTTATTCTGTGATGATAGAAACCGATGCAACCACTTCCACTACACGACACATTACTCAGGGCAACCTGAATCCACGTTGCCGGGGTCATTCACGTTTGGCTCAGATTAAACTTTTGGAGGGGAGAGCCGTGCTTTGCACTCACGCTCTGGTGAGTCTCTGATTGATTTCACTTTATGGGTGCTGGTCTGTATAAGAGGCTTCGTCCCCTCTACGCTGATAGAGAAAGCCGGGGCTACCCCAGAAACCAGCACAGGCTCAGGGTCTGAAGCCACAAATTTCACTTCTTAGAGTCATTCCTGGCTCCCTCCTTGCTGTTTCCCTTTTTGTCTCGTGTTCTCTGTACATTTACTGACTTATTTTTATCTAATATTAACTGGCAATTCACGTACCTCTCTAAGCCCCCTTGCCTTTGTTCCAGAAAAGGGTGAAAAAAGTAAACAGCGCCTCCGTCCTGGTTTCCCATACTCCACCGCGGCTGTATTAAGTTGACCCTTTTATGATCGTCCTTAGCGATCACCAGCTTTTACAGCAGCAACTTCACTGCCATTTAAAACCAGAGAATCTGCCTGGCCAGAGAGATGATGCCCATGAAACTAACTAAATCCCACTTTGTTACACAATGGTGTAATCTTGTTATCTACTGTGTTCGCCCGCACAAAGCTCCCAAGGGCTGGAGGGAAAGGAATGAAGTCGTCGCTCTGGCTGAATCCAGGCATTTGTTACTCTTCCTGCAGCACCCGTGGACTCTCCTCAGGTTCGGGGCAGAAAAAGGAAAGCTCAGTATGTTGGGCAAGCTCGTCGGAGATTCAGGTGACTCATATTCCCATTGGTACAATTTTGTTTTCCTTCAAACTAGTAACTATGAGAAAGGAACTTCCTTAATCTTAGAGGCACAGATCTGCAGAGCCAGGTGTGGTGGTCATACATCTGTAATCCCAGTATTTGGAAGCTGAGGTAGGAGGTTCATGAGTTCCAGCCCCTCAGCTAGCATTTTTACACAGCCCAGGCCCACCTGCCTAAGAATGGCACTGCCCACAGTGGGCTGGGCCCCCCCTCCATCAATTATCTACCAAGAAAATGCCCCACAGTTATGCCTACAGGCCAGTCTGATACAGACAGTTCCTCAACTGAGTTTCCCTCATCCTGGATAGCTAATATTAGCCATCAAAGATACACATAAATTTTAAAAAAATCTTTAAACACACACACATACACATGCACCTGTGCACACACATATAAATACACACACCCAAAACAACAAAAAGTCCCCATTGACTCTCCCATAATGAGCCTGGGCTTTTCAGTTCACAATGGACCACACATTCGTGGCTGGGAGACCCCCAAGATCAAGGTCAGATCCCTGAAGTCCCCTGTACTCCTGAGTTTTTCTATGTGGAATCCACAGTTGCTGAGGCCAATGTTAGGACACACAGGCAGGGTCAAGAAAGCTCTCAGCCTTGGCATTAGGCAAATACTCTTAGCTTTTCTTACTTCTCAGGCAGAAATGTCCGTTTGTGTGAACTGAGAGTCTAGATGGTCTCAGTAGGCAGTAAGAACTCAGGGCTAGCAATCAGTGAGGGTGTCATCTACTCAAAAAGTACAGATGAGGAGGGAGAAGCCAGGTTGCCAGAGAAACCAACCTGGAGCCTAATGCAACATGTACAATGGGGTCAGGAGATGTAGCTCAGCAATTAGGGTATTTGCCTGGCATTATTGAAGCCCTGGGTTCCATCCCCAGCACCACATAAACTAGGTGTGGTAGAGCATGCCTATAATCCTAAGCACTAAGGAGGAAGATTAGGAGTTCAAGGTCATCTTTGGCTACATAGAGAGTTTGAGGCCAGCCTGGGCTACATGAGACCTTCTCTCAAACAAAACAAAAACAAAATGTACAGTGGGCTAAATATGGTGGCATACAGCACCTCTGCAATCCCAGCACCCTGGAGTCTAAAGCAGGAGGGTCACCAGTTCCAGGCCAAGCTGGGCTACATAACAAGTTTTGGCATAATTTGAACTATGTAATGAGACTGAGGCAGGATAGAAAGACTTGAAAACTTCAGGGAACGTGAAAAGCAGATAAAGCCCCTCACCCTGGGATCAAATTGATCTTTCCTGTTGAGAGTCAAGAAACTTCAACACAACCAATAAAACCTAAATTGCCTACAGAGATGAGTATTTTCCTAAAGCTATATCAAAGGAATGTGTTAAAAACAGCAAAAAGGGGGACTGAAGAAATGGCTTGGGGATTAAGAACACTTGCTACTCTTGCAGAGAACCCAGAGTTCAGTTCCCAGGACCCACATCAGGCAGCTCAAACCACCTGTAACTCCAGCTCTAGGAGATCTGGCACCCTCTTATGGTCTCTATAGGTACTGCACTCACATGTATGTAACACCCACACAGAGACACACAAACACATACACATGAATAAAAATAAAATTGAAACAAAACAAATCAACTGTGCTTGCTTAGGGCCAGAATATTTGTGATACTCCTCTCACCCCCCAAATCTAGGCAACGCACTTCATAAAACCACCTGCCAATTCCATTCACAAAAATAAATTCATTCAGATATAAGTAAATAAGTAAACATTCTTACTTATTTTTAAAATTTTAAGCTTTGCTTAATCTTTAAACATCTCTGTAAAGTACACCCTTTGATGTAAGAAAACCAAAGAATCAGGGCAGGCATGATGGCTCAATGGGTAAAGATGCTGTTGCCAAGACTGAGACCTGAGTTCAATACCCCAGGACCCACATGGTAGAAGGAGAGAACTGATTTACACAAGTTGTCCTCTGACCTCCATGTGTACACACACACACACACACACACACACACACACACACTAATAATAAAGTAAAAACTAAAGAAAACTACAAAATTATATATCATCTTTGTAAAGACAGCTAAATTGGGCTCTCCCTCTTCTGCCTGTCCTTTTCCTGAATGTCAATCTCAATCTCAATCTCTCTCTCTCTCTCTCTCTCTCTCTCTCTCTCAACTTGACATAAACCAACCAAGAGTCACCTGGGAAGAGGGAACCTGAATTGAGGAATGTTCTCTATCAGACTAGCCTGTGGCCACATCTGTGAGTCATTTTCTTGGTAGATAACTGATGCCAAGCTCACTGTGGGCAGTGTTGTCCCTAGGCAGGTGGGCCTGGGCTGTATAATAAAGGTAGCTGAGCAAGCCAGGGGAAGCAAGCCAGTAAGCAATGTTCCTCCATGGTCTCTGCTCCTATTCCTGCTTCCAGGCTCCTGCCCTGAGTTCCTGCCCTGACGTCCCTTGATGATGAACCGTGACCTATAAGTTGAAATAAGCCCCTTCCTCCCTAAGTTGCTTTTCATCAGTGTTTTATCACAGCAACAAGAAGCAATCTCTCTCTCTCTGTCTCTCTGTCTCTCTGTCTTTCATAGACACACACACACACGCACACACCTCAAGAATATATTTATCTCTTATCTCTGCTTCACAAACTCACTAAGTGCTTTCCTCTACCTCTTTCTGAAGTTCTTTTCTGTAGCACAGTCAATCTGGCTTTAGCTAGGTGGAGGTTCCTGAGCAGGAAGGGAACTCTTCAGGCTCCTGGTGACAGTCCTGGGCTGTGTGTCTCTGCTGCCACTGTCAGGACTCTGTCTCAAAAACTGAAAGACATGGACTGGCAAGATGGCTCAGCAGTATAGCAGTATGTGAAGGCACCTGCTGCCCAGACTGATGACCTGAGGTCAATCCCCTGGACCCATACGGTCGAACGAGAGAACCAACATCCACCAGTTGTCCTCTGACCTCCACATGTGTGTCATGCGCACCCACACAAAATAAATAGATGCAGCAAACAGATTTTAATTGGTAAAAATGGCTAGTGGAAGAGTCAGGGCTCTCTCCATCCTCTTTCCTACAGAGCATCTTGCTCTGCAGTGAAGGAAGCATGACTTCCAGCTCCCTGCAGAGCAGCAGGGAAAACACTCATCTCTGGGTGAGACTCAGACCATCTCCTAGCCAATGGACCCATCAGGAGTCCGCCCTGGTTGCACTGAGGAAAACTTGCCTCTTTTCTTTGGACTTTGGAAAGACACTGCAGGGGAGCAGGCAGAGAATGCTGTGGCTGAAGCTGGTTCCTGATAGCGGTCCTGAGCTCTGAGGGTACCAGGATGGATGGGAGAGGGTGTATAACTGCATCCCACGGTGTACACATTCAGGGAGGGGAGATAAAAATGCAAGACCTTCTTTATTGAGAGTGTCGGGGAAGCAGCCAGGCCGATTTCCTTCCCAGGGGAACAAGATTTATAGCCCTCAAGCCTAGAGATGGGCAGACAGCTCCAGGAAGCTGCTGGGCCAGGCTGGCCAGGCTGAGGAGCCAGTCGGAATCCTTGAGAATGTGAGAATGTGTTGTCCAGTTTAGAACTCTCTGGAGAGTTCCAAGAGCCAAGTCTCTCGGTCTCTCTTTGACAAGAGTCACTTTTCATCTTCCTTGGCTCCAGTAGCCGGCTACCGCCAGAAAAAAATCAGTTAATAACTATGCACATTTTATAATAAATTTTAACAATTTAAGAGTACAGTACAGCTTTATTCTTGTTTTTATTTCACCACACTAATTCAGTGTGTAATAACCTGCCAGGGAAACAGCATTCACTTGACGTATGCTCTGAGCACCACAATGATAGAAAAAGCTGCAGATGGACTTTGGATTGCACCCAGTCTGGCCTCCCCCTTTTCTTGGGAACAGAGAGAGGGTATAGCTCTGAGTTGCTGGGAGGGATGTGAGCTCAGAGATGCTCCAGTGCGGGTCTCAATCACAGGCTTCCATGTTGTTCTCACCCTCATGGAAGGAAGGGCAGATGGAGGGAGGGAAAAGCCCAGACAGGCTGTGCTGTGTTTAATGACAGCCTGACTCTCCTGGGATTACTCTCAGACTCACTTCTCTCTGGAAGTGGCTGCAAGGTGAAGTGGTTCATTTTCAACTAACGGACAGCTGGCCAGTCACACTTTTCAAGTTTGAGAGAGGTCCCAAGGACAAGTTCCCGGGGGCACAGATGAAAAAAATAAATAAATAGGGGCTGGAGAGATGGCTCTGCAGTTAAGAACACTTGGTGCTCTTGCAGAGGACCCAGGTTCAGTTTCCAGCACTCACATCGGGTGGCTCACAACTACTTGTAACTCCACCTCTAGGGGCTCCAACACCCTCTTCTGGCTTCCATGAGCAACTTCACACAGATGCAAATACCCTCCTTGATACATACACTTTAAATAAAAGTAATTTTTTAATTGATAAAAGGCTTTCTCCTTCCATTCCTCCTCTACCCGTGCCTCTCTCATTCCCCACCCAGCCCACAGCATCTCTCCAAAGGCTCATCAAGTGTGATCCTGTCATGTTAATGTTTCCTATGGAGAGACAAGCAAACATCTGTCCACCTCAGCTAGGACTAGAACAACAGGCCAGAGTCCACCCTTGGTGAACCATGAGTACTTATTAGGCTTATTTACAGAGTATTATTGAGGGGTTACTGACAGAAACATGGGTGACCCCAAACAGGTGCATCACCCCAAAGTCACACCCCATCATAGATGACAACCTCACAGAAGTGGTATCATGGAGCCCGCCTTTCCCTTAACCTTCTTCCTGTATAGTCTGACATCCCCCAAGATCCATTGCTGCTGAGGAAGGGCAGGTTCAGTGATGAGCAGGACCACACCTTGACCAAGACTGCTTAGTTACACATACCTCCAAAGATGGACTTGGGGGGCCCTGGACCTCTTTGTTACTCCTCCCGACATTCCAGATCCACATTGCAAAAATCTCTCTGCTTTTCACTATTACTTGTCTCTTCAATTGAGCTACTGAAGCTTTAATTAGCCAAGTAAGCTTATGAGGGATAGTAAGGGTCCATCCTGATGGGAAGGCATGGCAGCAGGATCAGAAGGCAGCTGGTCACATTGCATCCACACTCAGGAAGCAGAGACTGAACAGGAAGTGGGGTGAGGCTATAAACCCTCAAAGTCGGTCCCCAGTGTCTCACTTCCTCCAGCGAGGTTCCATAACCTCACCAAATAGTGCTACCTGCTGGGACCAACTGTTCAAATTCAACTCACAAGACTAATTACATGCAAAAAAACTTTTTTGTGTGCTATGGTAGCATGGCTTCATGTATTTGGGGCAATGTGGGGATTTGGAAACCGCACCCAGGACCTCACACAGCTAAGCATGTACTCTGTCACAGAATCCCACACTGAATCCCCTACTCAATACAACTTTTCAGATGGAACTCCCTACCCAACATCATTATTAAGAGAAAGAAATGGAGGCTGGAGATATGGCTTGGCTGTTAAGAATACTGGCTGCTCTCACAGAGGACCCAGGTTTGGTTCCCAGGACTCACATTAGGTAGCTCACAACTACCTGAAACTCCAGCTCCAGGGGATTTGACATCCTCTTCTGGCCCCTAGAGGCACTGCACTTACATATAAACATACCTACACACAGACACATACACAAATTTTAAAAAATTTTAAGAGAAAGAAATGCCCTGCCTCCAGCAACATTTTATTTTCTCCCAGTTGGTCCTCTCCCTGGGACTGATGTCATCCATCTGACCATTTCAAAGTGTTGGGGAATTTCTGCCTGAGCTCCATTGTCCATGGAATACTCTAAAGCTTCATCTAAGAGATGCTGAAAAAAAAAAATTAGTCGTATGGTACTGTCAAGGGTGGTGGGGGGAGGAGACACAGCTCAGAACGGCCAGCAGCCTTAATTGTTCCCCTAATCTTTTGGGAACTTCTACTCAGGTAGAATGACATCTTTGGCTTTGCCAGAGAAAATGATTTCAGGGTGAGCCAGTAAGATGCGGAGTTGGAACTAGCTAAAAGACATTTATTTTTAAGCAAAAAAAAAATTTTATTTTATCTGTTTTATGTATGTGCCGCAGTGCAGGTGTAGAAGTCAGAGGGCAATCTCGGGTGTCAGGCTTCACCTTCCACCTTGCTTGAGGCAGGCTCTTTTTGTCGTTGTCTACTGCACTGTATACCCCAGGCTAGCCAGTGAGCTCCAAAGATTCTCCTGTCTCTGCCTTTCATCTCATTATAGGAGTGCTGGCATGATGACATGTGCTACTGTGCCCAGATTTTACATGGCTTCTGGAGATTTGAACTCAGGTCCTCACGCTTGCACGTAAAGAACTTTATTCACCTAATTATCTCCCCAGATCCCTAAATGGTGTTTTTAGCATAGATCTTGGGAGTGTGGTTAATAAAAAGAGAGGAACCTAGAGAGAAGGTAAGACATACCCGAGAGCTTGGATGTGGGTATCTCAGAGGAGAGTCTTAGTGTGGAAGCATCCTTGTGGTGACTGTATGTAGGATTCTAGAAGTTTTTGTTTTCTGTTTCTTTGTTTGAGACAAGGTATCACTTGTAGCTCTGGCTTGCCTTGAACTTTATTTAGATCAGGCTAACTTTGAATTCACAGAGATCCACCTGCCTCTCTTCCCCAAGGACTGGGATTAAAGGCATGCACCGCCACACCCTGCCAATTTTGGAAGCTTTTGGAATGTCATTGTTTAACAGTGACTACCCTACACCCCTCACATCCTCTATCTCCAATCCCTCCTTTTTATTTTGTTAATATTTACTTTTATTTATATGTATGTGTGTGTACACATAAATCCAATGCCCGTGGAGGCCAGAAGAGGGCATCAGATCCCCTGGAGTTGGAGGTACAGGTGTTGTGAACCACCTGACTTGGGTGCTGGGAACCAAACTCAGGTCCTCTGCAAGAGCAACAGGTATTCTAACCACTGAGTCAGCTCTCCAGCTCTCTGCTCCTCTTTGCAATGATTCATACAATAAGGCAGTTCTACGATGCCTTGGGAGGGATTACCACTTGATAAGTGAAAACCCAGGAGCCACTAGGGTTGCACAAGGGGTTAGAACATGGCACTTACTATAAATGAGCTTTCTGGTGAGAGTCCTAGAAAAGTACAGGTTACAGCTAGGAAGGGAAATGGGCCTTCAGCAAGTGTTGAGTTGGAATTCTCAGTTCTCAGCTGGCAAGGAGCTTCAACCAGACTCTAAAATAAGTGACTCCTTTCCCTTCACATGTCCCCTTAAATTTCCCTGTCTTTCTCCGCCTCTCTATAGGATACGGAAATAGTGCCTATCTATTTGTATATATACAACTTCTTCTATTTAGAAGAGCATAAAACAGATGTGTATATAATTAAATTGTATATAGACTAAGGAATAAAAAGGCAAAGAATGGCAATTGTTTCCTAACTTTCTTCTTCTAAAGATTTGTTTTTATTATTTTAAATTATGTGCATGTGTGCATGTGGTTATATGTACATGAGTACAGTGTCTGTGAAGGCCAGAGGCATAGGATCCTCTGGAGCTGGAGGAACAGGCACTTGTAAGTTGTAAGTCACTTGATGTGGGTGCTGGGAACTGAACCTGGGTCTTCCACAAGCAGCAGCAAGTGCTCTTAACCACTGAGCTCTCTCTCCAGCCCCAGTATCCTAACTCTCAAAGCTCATCAAGGACCTAGAGAGACTGGTGTGCTGAATGGCTGGCAGATCAAACAGTTTTGGCAGTCCACCCAGTCTTTGACTGTCCCCATTGCTTTGGGTGTGTGGCAATATATCGTGGCAGAAGACTGTGTGGCAGAGCAAAATGGCTTACGTCATGAGCAGGATTCAAAATAGAGCATCCCACAATCCCTTTCCAAAGGCACCCCCACCCCCACCCCAATGACCTAAAGACTTCTCCCTAGGCTCTGACTTTAAAGCTTCTATCTTTCCAATAGGGCCAATCAGGAGACCAAGCCTTTAACACAAAGGCCTTGAACATTCCAGATCCAAGCTCTACCAAGTGTGAATTGGCCCTCAGCTCAGTCTCCTGTCATTAACCTATAAATAGCTATGACACCTCAAAGTTCAGCTCCAGGTCCTCTCCTCTAGCATCTATCTCCTGATGATCTCATCTGACAGGATTCTCAGTGCCCTCTGTACTAGAATGACCCTCCAGCCTGCCTCAGGGCTTGGGAGATGGCTCAGTTGATAAACCTCTTGTCCTGAAAGCATGAGAACCTGATTTAGATCCCTAGAAGCCATGTAAAAAAGTCAGGTGTGGAGATGTGTGCTTATAATCCTAGTGCTGGAGGAGACAGAGGCACTCAGATCCCTTAGAGCTCACTGGCCAGCCAGCCCAGCCTATTTGGCAATCTCCAGTTCCCAGTGAGAGACACTTGAAGACCAAGGTAAATAGTATGCACACACACACACACACACACAAATATACATACAAAAGACTGCCTCCAGCCCAGTTCTCTTCAGATGCCCAAGTCTGCCTATTCTCTACCTCCCCTGAGAGCCTCCACAGAGGTCTCCTAATGAAAATGAGAAACTTCCAACTCCCACTCTCTTCCCTGACCTGCTCCACCCACATGGTCCCAGATCAGGCCATGGAAGCCTGAGTCCTCCTCTCTTTGTCCTTTCCTTTCACTACTGCCCAATCCATCCACCAGTTGTAACCAATTCCAAGTTACAGTTGGTCATGGTGGGGAAGTCAGGACAGAACTTGAAGCAGCTGGTCACAACACATCCACAGTCAAGAGTGGAGAGAAACAAATACACCCATGCTGCCTGCTAGATTGCTCCTCTCTTACACAGTCTAAGGACACTTGCCTAATGAGCAATGATGTGGGCCTTCCCACATCAATTAACAATCAAGACAATTCCCCATAGCTATGCCCACAGGCCGACCTTGATCTGAGAAATCCCTCAATGGAGGCTTTCCTCTCAGATGACTCTAGGCTATATCAGGCTGACAGTTACAACCTACCAGGACCCCTCAATTATGAACTCACACCCTAGTCTGCTTGCTTTCATCTTTGCCCCCATCATATTTTCTCAAAACAGAAATGAAGACAATCTTTTTTAAATGCTTATGCTTCACTCAAAGCCCAGCTATTGAGTCTCCCCAGGGTGAGGGGAGTGTGGGGCCATGAACAGCTTCTACCTCCTCTTCCAAAGGTCCCAATGACAAACCAAAGTTCACCCTGGGGACCAATGAGTTTATTGGGCTTGCTTACAGAGTATAGATGAGGGGTCACTGATAGGAGCATGGGTGGCCCCCAAAATAGCTGCACTGGGTAGTCTTCACCCAGCATGGATGACAGCTTCCCCATAGCTGCATAGAGGGTGTCCCCAGTTAACATTCCCCAGATTATATACTCTAGTACCTCCCAGAACTCGAGGCCACATGCAGTCTGGGAAGAATGCATACATATGGCTGGGGGAATGACTGGACACTGAGGTGAGGGTTCCATGAAAGAGGTCCACACTTCCTTCTCTGAGGAAATGTTAATAGTCAACAGGCCCAATAGTGGTGGATTCTTGAAAGCATCTTCATGATCTCATGAAGATGGTGACTGTGTTGGTCACAGTACCACATTCTGCAGCTCGAGCACTAAATCTCTTCTCACTCAAAATCAAAGCCACAGTTCTTACAGTGCTTCTAAGAGCCATTATTCCAGTGCCATGATTCACTTTTGTCTTGTTTTGAAACAGAGTCTCCTGGGGCCTTGGACTGACTATGCTGTCAAGGATGACCCTGAACTTCTAATCTTCCAACCTCTACCTCCTGAGTGCTGAGATGACAGGCATCCACCAAGACACCTTGTTTATGAGGGGCTGGAGATAGAACCTGGGGCCTTGTGCATGGTGGCCAGCACTCTACCAGCTGAGCTGCAACCACAGCCCTCCAATGCAAGGCTGAGGCAGCTTCAACCTAAGTCCTATATAGGACTGCGCACACACACATAGATCCAGCATGGAACTCTTCATCTACCTTAAAATAAAATCCCCTCCCTTGCAGACATCCAAGACCCTAGGTACTCTGGCCATACCTCCAGTCTCCTCTCTTACCCCAAAGCTGTGGGTAACAGAGCCAAAATGGAATTGCCACCACCCACTAAAGTGACTCATTTACTTCTGCACTCTGCATGGACCACTTATTGGTCTAGAATGTTCTCTCAATGCCATCTCTTTGAGGAATCAGTTTAGGGGTCTTCTACTTGAAGGTCAGCTTTCTGTGACCCCAGGTGTATAGACTCCACATCAGTCCACCGGACCCTGGCCACAAAGAACCTCTACTGTTAATTTTCTTTACTTTATAAAGTTGTCAGGGGGCTGGAGAGATGGCTCAGTGGTTAAGAGTGCTGGCTGCTCTTGCAGAGGCCCCAGTTCTGTTCCCAGCACCCACATGGTGGCTAATAACTGCCAGAAACTCCAGTTCCAGGGATCTGACGCCCTCTTCTGTCCTCTGTGGGCATTACACAAATGTGGTATACTTACAGACATGCAGACAAAACACTCAAACAGAATAAAAAAAAAATTTAATTAAAAAGAAAAAAAAAACTTTAAAAAAAGTTGTCTAGCTTCAGATATTTCCTTACAGTGATGGAAAACTAATACAGACACCCAAAAGAGTGATATTTACTGTATCAATGACTGTCCCTCAAAAGGTGCTCAGTGTCGGCACAGCGATCAACTTATTGATTCATTAGCTAATAAATTAATGGATGTTTTCTACATGTTAGAGTAACTATTTAAATGCCTCTTTCCATCCAGAGCTGTTTCTACCTTTCAGAGTCTTTTCTCCAAAGGAGGAGGAGGAGGAAGTAGTCCAGGGTGAGGGAAGGCAGCTGTCACATGACAATCCTGAGCAAGATGGGTCAAAGGACACCCAAAGCCCACAGGCACCTAATTACAGGTCCCAGTACAAGAGAACATTATTATTTAAATACAGTTCAAACTTCTCTCCCAATGGATATATTTTAGTCCAAATTTATTACAACCATGGGATTCTTGGATCTATCAGGCTCAGCTATATTTCCTCAGTAAACTGAATGAGAAGTGGTGGTGCTCAGTCATTAAAAATCACCTATGTTGAAGGTTAAATATCCATGGAACATCATGTACTCGTTCAATTAACTTTTACAGAGCGGAAATGCCTTGCAAGGTCTGGTGCTGGCCTTTGGGAGAGAGGTAATGACAGAAGAGGTCATCCCTGCCTTCAAAAAAGGCACAGTCCAGCAGTTAGGGAAGGGACCGTCATAGCTACCCAAACGGCTCGATCATGTGTTGATGAGTACTTCATTGAAGGCAGTTGCAATAGAAGGAGATCTTTCTTTGTACTTGTGACATATGCAAACTTCTGCTACATTATCTCACTTAATTCTGACAACTTTAATTTATCACAGATGAAGGAAATGTTGCCCAAGGACAACAAATCACTGAGCCAGACCACACACTAACCTGACAGAGCTGAAGGTTCAGTGAAGGTTTGTCACTCCCCAAAGCCAGGGCCTTTTCACTCCATCTGCCAACCCTATAGTCTGAGAGCCCAACCAGGTTACTTAAGGAATACTAATGGCTGGGTGTGGTGGTATTCAGCTTTAATCCCAGCACCTAAGAGGCTGAGACAGGAAGATTGCCACAAGTTTGAGGCCAGCCTAGGCTACATAGTAAGACCTTCACTCTGGACTTTGAATCCAGCGATCCGAGTTCATATTTCAGTGGGACCTCACTGAACCTTTTTGCCAGGTGTGGTGGCAAACACCTTTAATCCCAGCACTCAGGAGGCAGAGGCAGGCAGATCTCTGTCAGTTCAAGTCCAGCCTGGTCTACAGGACCCAGGACAGCTGGGGCTACAGGGAGACCCTATCTCGAAAAGACCAAAATAAAGAAAAGAAAAGAAAAAGTGAATGCAAAGCACACGGACAGGAAACCCCAGGACATGCAGTAGGGTATCAGAGTCTTCATCATTTCCCAGAGCCATAAAAAGAAAGAAGCCATAAACCCAAGATCACTACCTCAATAACTGTCCCCAAAGCATCCTTATAGATAAAAGTTATATAATTTGGGAGTCTTTTAGATAGACCCACTGAAGGGGTACCCCAGTTGCCTCACCCTGCATCCCTGTTCAGCATGGAAGAAGCCAGAGCAGTCTACAGCCTGATTCCCTATCCACAAGTTGGGTAACTTGGATAGTGTGATAAGACTAGGAGGTAGGAATTGGCTAGGCAGTTAGGGTAAAAAGACCCCAAAGAAAAGTAGCCAGTTTCTTGGCTAAAAGTCAAAATATCCTTGGGCCTCTTAGCAACATATTCTGTTCCAAAGACCAAAACTTTCCAAAGTATTTGGGAGCTCTTATCTAATCCTTAAAAGATTTTAGGGTTACCTCTTCAGAGGGGGAAATGTTAGAGTAGCAAAAAGCCCCATAAAAAAAGAAGAAAGAGAACATGAAGTTATCAGGAAAAGTGATGGGGAGATATGGGAAGAGTTGGAGGGGAGGGAGTGGGCATGGATTTGATCAAAACACCTTACATACATGTATGAAATCCTCAATAAATTATTTTTTTAAATGCCAGGCATGATGCTGTATACTTGTGGAGGCAGGAGGAACCCAGGGGCTCACTAACCAGCCAGCCTAGCCTAACTGGTGAGCTCCAGGCCAATGAGAGACCCTGTCTCTAAGAAGTTGGGCAGCTCTCATTAGAAAGATACCCAAGATTGTCCTCAGGCCTCTATGCACATGTGTGCATACATATGCACCTACCCTGTGAGTGTGCACATACACATACATTAAAAGAACATGAAAAGCAAAGAATATTAAAGTACTACAGAGCCATCCCATGGTGCCAGGTCTGAACAAATGCCACCAGAAGCTTTATGTAACTCCTTGAAGGCCCAGCCACATCAGTAAATCAAAAACAAACACAAACACCATTAACTTGCAAGGAACAATTGATGCAAAACAGCCTTCCGATTTACTTATTGTCCATGGGTCCCCGCCAGTGCAAGAACACTGTTTGTGATATCCATTCCAGGCCTCTTTTGTGAAATGCCAGAAAGCTGAAAGAGGGTGTTGACACTTGAGCAACAGCACACAGAAAAGCAGGGAGCCTCTAGCTTTGGGAACGACAGGAGCAGAGGTAACCCCACGGAACACCCTGGCTGTGCGATACAAGGAACTCACCCTGCTATGTCCATCGTCCTACTAGTAAGCTTCCGAGAAACTGTTCACAGAGTAGTTTTAAACCCAGCATTGGGTAAAGCCACCAGAGCCCAGTGTCCTCTTCCCCCAGGCCTGCTCTCCACCTTGCACAACAGAGCCTTCTGCAATAGGTTTTTGGGGACTCTTGAGGGGCAGAGAACAACCCCCCCCCGGGTTTTCTTTGGAAGAAAATCTTCAAATTATCACACAAATCCACCAACAGACGCAGGGATTGGCCAGTCCATCAAGTGCTTCATTCTAAGGCTTTGAACAATCTCCTCTAATCAGAGAGTTTCGGCCACTGTAGGGAATTTTATTATTCTGATAATATGGATTGCATTGGACCCACACGATGTGTGGGAGGCAGCTGTACTGACTTCCACACTTACCTGGAGGAAGTACCCATTCTTCACTGGGGGACTAGAAAGGATTTAGCTATCCACACAAGAACACTTTGAGGAGTCCGTGGGAGGCTATGTTGGGGGGAAAATCCCCACTGACAAGAGCTGGGTTTCAGCTCACCTCCCTCCCAGAGCTTAAGAAGTGATGTTCTTCACCCAGCATGTTTTTAAAAGCCCTGGGGAAAATCAGCAAAGGTGCTTTCTTTCCCAAGTGTGTTTCCCTGATGTGAAGGTTGTCATTCATGGAAGCCCCTGCCACAGGCCGCATGGACTCAGAGCCCATCACTCAAAATAAGGAAAACAAACCCCTCTGCCTGAAATTGGCTTTCAGGATCATCTGTAGAGGGATGTCAATCTGAACTGTGAGGAGTGGTTCACCCAGAAAGATGCTGTGGGGGTGGAAACAAATCAGTGTAAAATTTGTAGATGGATGTGTGCTCTGGGCTTGTATACAATTTACAAAATGCAATGTGAAAAGGACTCTCTCTCTCTCTCTCTCTCTCTCTCTCTCTCTGTGTGTGTGTGTGTGTGTGTGTGTGTGTGTGTGTGTGTGTGTGTGCCAGGCTAGAACAGATTTCCTAAATCCTAAATCAAAACAACTCTTTCCAACAGAACCGGAGACTAGTCTAGAAGTGAGTTTCCTCAAAAGGCATGAGGGAAGGGGTGAGGGATTGTGGAGGACAGACAGCAAGCATTTATAACCTAGCAGCATTCAGAGTACAGGGACTGGGGATGTCTGGGGACAGGTGCCGGGCACGGTGCACCTCTGGGACAATTTCCGGTTAGAAAGTTACATGAGCTGAGACCGAGTGCACAGCCATCTTCGGACCAAGTGGCAGGTCATGGGTTTATTTGAGAAAAGCAAATCGAGTCAGGGTGATGTTCTTTTTCTGTGGTCACCAGGGGGAAGGGACCCAGCCAGGGGGAAAATGATTTTGCACAAGCCAGAGCTAAAGGAGACACGTTTTCCCCTTGCTCCTGCAGACCACCTGAGCAGCTAGGTGAAGCCAGGACCAAAACGAACAAATGAGCACCTTCCAAACCTTCCTTTCCCTTCCCCTCTCCTCCAAAGCCCAGGGAAAGAAAACTTGGTTTGTCTGAACTGGACCCTGAGCTAGGGAATCGGAGAGGAGGAAGAGGGGAAGAGGGAAGCCAGGGGGCCAGGCAGCGTCCATGCAGCGAGTGTCTTATTGATTTAGAGCCACAGAGCCTGGGTGCCAGCGTTAAGGATCATACCTCCTGCTCATCTCGGGAGAAGTGCTCCAAGATCCATGGCTGTGGAGTTGGGGGAGAGTCGCTAAGCCATCGGAGGGAGCTGAGCACTGCAGCGCCTCAGCCTGATGGGCCAGGGCGAGCTTTAATTAACAGGGTCTGGTGCCTCTTCTTTTTTGGTAACTGAGCGGATTTAAAGGGCTAGAGTCCCAATTTGAAGGGTGCTGCTGCTGCTCCCGCTGCTGCTGTGGCTGCTCTGGCTGCTGGGAAGGCTTCCTGCAGTCCGTTGGCTCCAGCAACCAGATAGAGCAGAGCTCATTCGTGATGTGAGGTTGGAGTCAGGACTGTGGACCCAGGCACTGCCCACACCAGTAAGTACCAATGTCCTGCCTGCTGTCCTCCTTGGCCAGGGGGAAGGGCTATGCTCAGTGGGGGCAGGTGGCATCAAGGGCACCCTGTCCCCAAATGAGCCTGGACAGGCCACTGGACAGGGAAATTGGGAGCAAGGTCTCAGCCCCTGAGAGGAATACCTGGGGACAGCAACTGTGGAAGGTGTACATGCACAAGCCTGCCCATGCACACACATGGCAGATGTACACTCAGGCACATACACCATCTGCCCATGTTCTGATGCCTCCCCACCACCTTCCAAAGGCAAAAATGGTCAGCCAGGCTAAATCCCTACACCTGTAGTTTGCAAGAATGCTACCAAGAGTCACCCAGAGCGTGGCCAAGAGAATAGCTGGGGTCAGTAGAGCAGCTGCAGCCAGCAGAGTGGGTGGAGTCTGGAAAACAGCTGAAATAGGGGGAGCTGCTGGAGTTGAGAGAGCAGCTGGATCCCAGAGAGCAGCTGGAGTCAGAAGAGCAGCTGAAGCCAGCAGAGCAGCTAGATTCAGACCACTGCAGACATGGGGAAAGGAGCAAGCCCGAGTGGTGCGTCCCCGACCCTCTTGTTGCCTCCAACAGAACATGAATCTTGTTTGGGACTTCACAAAATTGTTCTAGGATTTATTTTATTTTATTAAGTATGTATGTGTGTTTTCTGTGTGTATGTGAGTGCTATGACTATGGAGGCCAGAAGAGGGCATCAGATCCCATGGAACTGGAGTTATGAGTATGTTATGAGCTCCCTGATGTAGGTGCTGGGACCTGAGCTCAGGTCCTCTACAAAAACAGCCAGTGCTCTTGACCACTGAACCATCTCCCCAGTCCCAGGGCCATGCTGATTTGGGGATCATGTGGACCTGTGGCTCTCTTCCCCTTCTCCTGGTTAGGATGACCTCTGTCTCCACATCTCAGCCTCCAGCTTCTTTAGTACAGTAGCACCTTATTGGGTGTTTTACCAGATGTCAGGGCGGAGAGGTTATGCATGCATATGTGTTTATGTTTACATGTGTGCAGGTATGCACATACACTTTGCACACGTATGTGTAAAGGCCAGCAATACCAGTCGGTGTCTTTCTCTACCACTCTCATCTTTTGTTTTGTTTGTTTTGTTTAACAGGGTCTCTGACTGGCCTGGAGCTCATCTATTTGGCTAGGCTGGTTGGGCAATGAGCCCCTGGGACCCCCTTTGTATCTGTTTCCCCAGTGCTGGGATTACAAGATGTTGCTAAAATTCCTTTCCTGGAGGAGATATAATCAATGTCCTCTCCCTCCTCTAAAGTCCCAAAGACAAACCCAGGTATGGCTCTGCCAAAATTCACCCTAGGAACCAATGAGTGCATTAGACTTACACACAGAGCACGGGTAAGAGGTGACTGACAGGAGCTGTGGGGGACCCTAAAGCAGTCTCCCCTAGTCCTTTCCAGCCTGTATACTCTAGACCCTCCGTGAGGCCACGTGTAATTAGGGCAGACCTGCATACAACTGATTGGGAGAAGTGGATGCTCAGGTGAAGATCCAATGACCCTCCCGCCCCTCTTCTCTAAGCAAATGACAACAGTCAACAAGCCCAGCTGGGACGACATTTTGCAAGCAGGCACAGCTGAACCCCTGAGGATGGCGTCTGTCAGGCTTGGAGATGGTCATATACCACACAACCACATACCACCATGTCCTGCTTTTTATGTAGGTACTTGGGAGTCAAACTCAGTTCCCCATTTTACGGTTGAGTCAGAGAAAGAGAGAGACAGAGAGAGAGAGAGAGAGAGAGAGAGAGAGAGAGAGAGAGAGATAGCCCTTGCCTAGTATTTTTTAATCTCATCCATCTCGTAAGCACACAAAATAAATTCAAACAATCAGCGTTCAGTGCCCAGCAGTCTCCATTACCCTTGTCTCAGAGTGAGTGCTGGGGGCTTCCATGGTACAAGGGAGGGAGCTTTGGATTCTTCCCAGGACACTAAGACCATGTGTGTGGCCTTAGTGACTTACAAAATGACATGGTCAAACTAAGCCAAGCGATGCTCTTAATGGAAAGAGGAAGCAAGGAGACAGGACTTTGAGAAAGCATGTTCAATTATCCCAACACTGAGCTTAACCAAATCCTCCATGATTGGAACAGCACGGTGAAGAGTGCATGAGCTAAAAAAGAAATTTGTGAGACACACCATGCAGGCTCATCTCTGAGGAGCTCAGAGTAGATGAGGTGCTGCAGGCGGTGGACGTATCTCCCTGAGCCCTGCTTCTCCTCTGAGAAATGATTCCTGCACCTGGCTCAAGTGGGCAAAGTTAGTCACAGCTTAGACTTCACCTAAGCCTTAAGCAAAATCCCTGCACCTTCCCAGCAAGGGATGGCACCCAGTCTCTGCCTGGCACCCATCTCAGATCTCTCTTGCACCCTCACATTCAGGATGTGCAGTCCACAGCACCCTCCATGCAATTAGAGCTTGATCCACAAAGAATCTGCTGTGTACTTCCTAACCCTGCTTCTCTTTACGTGTTGCTTCTCCCCTCCTGGCCAAATAAAGCAAGCAAGGTCTGCAGGGTGGTGCAGGAGTGATCCCAGCACTCAGAGGTGGAAGCAGGAGGAAAGGGGGAGGGGAGGAAGGAGAGAGGGATGGACAGAGAGACAGAGGGAAGGAAGAAGAGATGGAGGAGGAGAGAGGGAGGGAGGGAGGGAGGGAGGGAAGGAGGGAAGGAAGTGTGTATGCACATGAGTGCACTGCCCTCAGAGGCTAGAAGAGGGTGTTGGATCCCCTGGTGCTGGAGTTACAGGTGGTTGTGAGCCTTGTGATATGGGTGCTGGGAACCAAGCTTGGGTCATCTTCAAGAGCAAGAAGTGCTCTTAAGTACTGAACCATCTTTCTAGCTCAACCTACCTTATTTTTTAAGACAGGATCTCCCATTGAACCTGAAGCTCACATTTTGGCTAGGGCCAGCTAAGGGTAAGCTCCCAGGATCTGCCTGTCTCTGTCATCTCCATACTGGAACGATAGGCATGTGCCACCACACTGGGTTTCTTTTTACGTGGGTTCTCAAGATCTGAACTCAGGTCCTCATGCTTGATCATCAAGTTCTTTCCCCACTGAGCCATATCCCCAGCCTCTCCATGCTCTTTGACACTGCCAGTGCCAACCTTTATACAGGAACATCGCTGCTCTGCCCCCTGGTAGAGTAGAACAGCTGCTTTGAGGCCATAACCCTCAGGTAGTGGAGTACCAGCCATGGAGGTCCTGCTGGGTTGATACCATCTTCAGAGACCTCAGGAGAACCTGCATCAAACCTTCTCAGGTCAGGTAAGACCCATCTTTCCTCTGGTCCCTCCATTCTTGGGCTGCTAGCTTTTCTTGCAGTTTCTAATCTCTGGGTTAGTTCTACTTTCCAATTTCTGTGTAACTGATCCTATGTGTTAAATGCCATCTGTTTGGAACATTTAGTGTGGTTTTTGCTTTCCTGACTGGACAAGAATTTTTCCTTCGAAATCCCAAATTATAATGTTCTAATAGTCACGATTAAGCCTCAGTCAGAACGTTCTGGCACAAAGTACACATTTTGGAGTATGTTAACATTTACCAATTAAATGAAATTATAACAGAGTAAGAATCTGAGATCATACCTCACATTGGAGCCCGCTGGCACAACCCTGTGTTATCTATTTATCATTTATGAGTAAAATTTATAGGCATCAAGAAAAAAAATATTCCCAGCCTAATTTTAAATCTGATGAATTCAAAACAAAAATATTAGTAGACAACTGGGAAACTTTAGGAGAACTGGACTGAATGCCAGCCCAGCAGAAAAAGGCAATCGATAATCTATACAAGGTTGCTGTATTTTTGTTTAATATAGTCAATGTGTTCAGTCACTATACTAATATTTTGAAAGTTAGGCAGTATAGATTACCAGGGAATTTGAGGGACATAACTCATCTCTTAGTGCACCCCACAAGGGGTCTATTCTCTGATATTCATAGCACACACACACACACACACACACACACACACAACCAGTCACCCTGAAAACAGAAGTGTATGGGGTAAACCCTGCAGAAACTATCATAGGCTGAAGGTCTACATGGGATTGTGGTATCATCTCTCTACACACTAAAAAGAAAGTTTGTCATTAGTATCGCAAAGAACCTGAAACTGGTAACTTTATAAAGAAAAGAGATTTAGCTTGCAGTTTTAGAAGCTGAAAGTCCAAGACTAGGCAACCCCACAACTAGTTCAGTCTGTGGACCAAAGAGTATGGAAGTTGGTATCATGGTGGCATATATGTAGGAGCAAGTGATCTCACTGCTGAGCAAGAAATGAGAGAGGGAGTTGGACCAGATTGAGCTTATTTTTAAAAAAATCTTTCATGAAAGGTTTGATTGGCAACTTGATTGGATTGAAAGATGCCTAGGATTAGTGAAGCACACCATTGGGTTTTCCATGAGGGGGTTCCAGAGATGACTGGCATGTGGGAGAACAACTGAAGGAACGACTGGCCCCAAATGTTGGACATACCATCCAACAGGCTGGGAATTCAGATGCAGCGAAAGTGGAAGAGGAAGCCAGACGTGTGAGCTCTGATCTTCCATGACAACTGTCTTTACTACTGTTCTTGGGGTTTGTTGGGGTTTTTTTGAGTCAGGGTCTCCCTGTAGCCCCAGCTGGCCTGCAACCACTATGTAGACCAAGCTGGCCTCAATCTCACAGAGATCCACCTGCCTCTGCCTCCCCACTGTTGCTGGGACCAAAGGTGTGCACCACACACACCCAGTGCCACTGTGTCTGTTACTCCTACCATCACCTGTGAACAGACTCCAGTCACTTCAATTTTTGATGCTGTATCAGAGACCCTCCAGGGAGCCTCCACACCTACAGACAGGAGCTACATCCTATAGAGGTAGATGGTAGGGTGAGGAACGGGAACACAAAGCGTGTTACCAAGGCATTCATTCTCTTGGACTTGGCAAGCTGCTGGGTTCTCTGACTGCCCACCAGGCAGATGGTCATTGTGGGACTATTCAGTCTGCAATCATGTAAGCCTGCTCAATAAATCTATTATAATCATGTAGATAGAAATATATAATGTGTATTACACATAAGCTCCCGTGGTTTCTGTTCTAGAAAACCCTACTACGAGAACTCAGGGTTCTTTTTGGTAAAGAGTTGTTTTATTTATGTATGTGTGTCTTTATGTTTATGTGCATCATGTATGTACAGTGTCTGTGGAGACAGAAAAGGGTGCCCAGATCTCTTGGTGCTGGAGTTAAGGGAGGTTTTGATCTGCCTGATGTGGGTGCTGGGAACTGAACCCCTGTCCTCTTCAAGAGCAGCAAGTGTTCTTACCACTAAGCCATCTCTCTGGCCCCTAATTCAGTGTTCTTATATAAACTACCATACTGCTTTCTGAGTCAAGTGCCCCTACACATACGTGTCTTCCACACACACACGCAAACTTGCATGCATACATACATGCATATACTCCCTGCAACACACAGAGTAAAAACAGTTGCAATGGAGAACAAATATATGGGTCGAGAAACACAAGGGGCTGCTGCAGTTTCCCTTATGAGCACTGACTTACTCAGGGGGATCAGAGAGCTTCAGGAGATAGATAATGATGAATATAGTGGTGTGCACACTTAATCCCAGCATTCAGGAGGCAAAGCAGTTGGATCTCTGTAAGTTCAAAGCCAGCCTGGTTGACATAAGAAGTCCTAGGCCATCCAGGGCTACATAGTGAGACCTTATCTGAAAGAAGGAGGAGGAGGAGAGGAGGAGGAGGAGAGGAGGAGGAAAGGTATAGCTGGGTGTGGTGGCGCACACCTCTAATTCCAGCTCTCTAGAGGCAGAGGCAGAGGTAGGCTAGCGGCTATGACATTGAGACCCTCTTGGGATGGGCTACTGGTCTACATAGAGAATTCCAGACTATCTGTGCCTACCTAGTAAGACCCTGTCTTACTTAAACCGTCACCCCCGTAAAGAAAAGAAAACTATACAACTTATCAGATTAGAGGGGGAGGGGAGGGAAGGGGGAGGAGAGGAAGGAGGAAGAAGAGGAGGAGATGCTAGAACCAGAAGATGATGGGTATTGCTGAGGTGATTGGGAAAGACCACAACAGACACACAACTCAGTGTCCAGAGTTCCCAGGTAAGGCAGAGCATGAAAGACAGGCGACACTTGTCAGCTAGAGATCATACCGGAAAGGGAAGCTGGAGTTGGTTGTGACTCTGTGCTTCATGTGGAGGTAGAGACAAAGCTACCACAGGACTAAGTTGGGTCCCTACACAGTGAGGTACCTTTGAAAGAGCTCCTTCAACCATATGAAAGACCCAGGGCAGGCAATGGTCAGTCTAAGTAAGCAAAGAAGGCAATGCAAGGAGGGCTTATGATCACAGCACAATCTGATCAATCTTTCTAAGAGACATTTGTTCTCCCATGCTGTTTGGGAGAAAAATCAAATTCCACAATCTGTCTTGAAGGCTCTTTATAAACTCCTGGCAGGAAATCACCTTTCACCACTTCTCCTTCCAGCTCCCAGCTGACAAAAATAGTTCCAGACACACGGAACCACTCGCAACTCCCGGAAGAGGCTAGCTTCACAGGGCTCTGGGCCTCAGCATCTGCTGTTCATCCAGCTTGGGGGTGTCCATCCTTGCTGCATCGGTAAACTACTCATCCATCAGGCCCTACACAGATGTTGTATCCCAAAGATCAATTAAGATGTTCTGAAACCGTTTCTTCTCCTTTTCCCCAGCAGAGAAAAGTACCAGCCTCCCTGACAGCAGCCAGCCCACTGTGTAGCCATTTTTCCTTCCACTCAGAGGACTGTCTCCCATTCTGTAAGAGCCAGGTGTCCCTCCACAACAGCCACATGTCCCTCCATAAGGCACATACATCCCTCACCTTCCTGCTCTTAAAATTTAGTGTGGGGCTGGCCTATAACTATTTTTTTGAGACAGGGACTCACTATGTAGTCCTGGCTGGCCTGAAACTCACTATGTAAACTAGGTTGGCCTCAAACCCACAGAGATCCACCTGCCTCTGACTCCAGAGTTTTGGGATTAAAGGCATGTGCTATCATGCCTGGCTACAATAAATTTCTAAATTTTATTTCCTCTTCCCCCTCCTCCTCCTCCTCCTCCTCCTCCTCCTCCTCCTCTTCTTCCTTCTCGTTATTTTTATTATTGTGTGTATATGTTGAGGCACATACCACAGCATGAGTGTGTGGAGCTGAGAGGACAATTTTGCAGAGTCAGTTTTCTCCTTTGACCCAGTGATCTCCTATCTCTGTGTCTCATAGAGCTGGGTTACAGATGCATGCATGGCTATGCTTGGGCTTTTTACATGGGTGCTGGGATCCAAACTTAAGTCCTCATACTTGCACAGCAAACACTGTTACTGAGCCATGTCTCCAGACCCTCAAATTCCCTACATAACCTGTGCTGGCCTTGAACTTAAAACAACCCCCATCTCAGCTTCCAAGTGCTGGGTTAAGGGTGTGCTCCACTGCACCTAGCCAGTTTGTGTGTCTTACTGTGGTCAGCCATATGGACACAGAGATGTAGCATTGGAAGAAGTCTCCATTAGACGTTATAGCTTCCCTCAAGCTGACATAGAGAGCTGTCCCTTTCTGAATCTCCATGAGTCAGCTTCCTGACTCTGAAGTTCAAGGTTTCAAATTATTTACAAGTAACAGAAATAAGATCCTGTTTGGGGGGGTCTCCAATCATCTCCCGTTCCTCTCTCTTCAGTTCTCCACTCTCCTTCCTCTTTCCCTTTACCCTACTCCCCGGGCTGGCAGGCAGTGGCATTCCATGTTATAGAGGGCAGGGTGGGCTCACAGTGGTCGATAAAGGATAAAGATGTCATTAATGAAACTTGTTCCTACAACACAGGAACTCTAGATCTCAGAAGTGGTGGTGGGAATTCCTTCCCTGGGGAGGCATAAACAATGTCCACCTCCCTCCTCATAAGGCCCCAAGGACAAACCATAGTACAGTTCCACCAACGTTCATGGGATAGGTGACAAATGAGTTTTATAAGGCTTATGTACAGAGCATAGTGAGGGATTGACAGGAACAGAGTGACTGAAAAGCAGCCACACTGGAAAGTCTTCAGCAGCATGGATGATGACGCCTCCATAGCTGTGTGGACAGAGGTTCCAGTTAATATCCCCCAGCCTCAATACTCTCAACAGCTCCTCCCAAAATAGACAGACAGACAGACAGACAGACACACACACACACACACACACACACACACACTGCCACAATTAGGGCAGAACTGCATGCAATGATCTAGGAGGAGTGGCTGGAATAGTAATTGAGAATCAAATGACCCTCATGTGCTGGTTAATTTTTATTGTCAACTGTGAAGTTGACAAACCTAGAACACCTGAGAAGAGGGAATCTCAACTGAGGACTTTCCTCCATCAGATTGGCTTGTGATCATGTCTATGGAACATTTTCTTGATCACTAATTGATATAGAAGGGCCCAACCTACTGTGGGAAGTGCCATCCCTAGGAAGGTGGGTCAGAGCTGTATAAGAAAAGTAGCTGAGGGGCTGGAGAGATAGCCCAAATAAACTCTTTCCTTCCCATGTTGGCTTGGTCAGTGAGGTTTATCACAGCAACAGAAAACAAACTAAAGCATCCTCTCAACCCCTCCTTCTCTGAGGGAATGCCAACAGTCCACAGACCCACTCCTGATGGACTCCTGCAAGCAGACACAGCCAATCTCATGAAGATGGTGGCAGTTTGGCTCAGTGGATAGCTTCTTATGACAGAAGCCTCCATATTCAGGCACAAAGGAGCATAGATATCAGACTGCCATAACACTTGCTGGATGACACAGAATCCCAGCAAGGCAATGAAGTACCTCCAGGTAGATTCTTGGAAGGATACACAGTTCACAAATGGCTTGATGGATGGCCTTGCTCCATTACCCTGACCTTGGGCCTCAACACAGCAGGGTGTGCACCCACCTCTCTAAATAGAAGCAACCCAGTACAGTGCTCTCAGTAACATTTGAGTGGCAACGTACTTGCCCTAAATCAGGGTGCTGTTGGCCAGCAAGGCTGTCCTCTGATGCTCCAAGGCCTGATATCCTTTTCTTATCTCATAGCCTGAGAAGATGCCAAAGTCAACAATAATGCCATTGGACCTGTCTAAGAAAACCCATCAGTTATGTGCCTATGGGAATGGACAGAAGCTGAGGCTGGTATGGAGTAGAACTGAGCCATGTCCACAGACCCAGAATCCTGGAGCCACACCCAGAAAACCCACTGTGAAGAGACAGATATAACACAACTGTGAGATTGTGAACCCTAAGCAGAGGGCATCCCCAGCAGTGGTGTGAACAGCCACCAGCCAGCACCTCCTGGCCATAGGATGGAAGCCACATTGAAAGACTTAAACAGAACAGATATGGGGGGATTCTAGGACACCCCAACCATTTATTCCCCGTCCCTAAAAAGGGCTGTGTTGTATAATGCTTAATCTTGATTGACAGGATGTACAATCACCTAGGAGACAAACCTCTGGCCACGTCTATGAGGGAGTTTATAGATTAGGTTAATTAAGGAAGGAAGACCTACCCTGAATGTGGGCAGCACCACCCCATGGGCTGGGGTCCTGGACTGAATAAAAAGAAGAAAGTGAGTGAGTACCAGCATTCATCTCTCTCTGCTTCCTGACTGTGGATGCAATGTGAGCAGCTGCCTCACACTCCTGCCACCATGCCTTCCCACCATGATGGACTGTATCCTTGAACTATGAACCAAAAATAAACACTCCCTCCCTTAAGTTGCCTCTTGTCGGGTATTTGGTTACATCAATGAGAACAGTAACAAGTATGCCCTGTGTATTTTTTTTCTTTTTTAAAAAATATTTCATTATTTTTATTTTATGTGTATGAGTATATTACCTGCATGCATGTAAGTATACCTGTGTCATGCAATGAGCATGGAGGTCAGAAGAGGGCACTGGATCCCCTGGAACTGGAGTTAGGGACAACTGTTAGCCACCATGAGGGTGCTGAGAACCAGACCCTGATTCTGTGCAAGAACAGTCAGTAGTACTCTTAACCACTAAGTCATCTCTCAGGCACACACACACCCCTCGTTTCTTTTTCTTTTTAAAACAAAGTCTCACTGTGTAGCCATGGCTGGCCTGGAACTTGATATGTAAACCAGGCTGGCCTTGACCTCACAGAGATCTCCCTGCCTCTTCCTCCCATGGGCTAGGATTAAAAGCATGTACCACCACACCCAGCTACAGCTTATCTGAAAGTTTTACCAGCTCAGATAGTTGTCCTAGTTCACTCTGCATTGGACTAGATTTATATTTTCCCTGGCCAGAATCTTTGTTAATTTACAGGCAATTATATATGAAAATCAAAAAGCACAGGGAGGTGGTCTCCAAAACTGCCACCACCCAAAAGTCACTACTGTTAAGGACCAGAGTTCAGATGCAGCACCTATACAACAAGCCAGGCAACAAGCTGGGAGTCCGGTATATGCCTGTAATTCCAGCACCAAAGAAGATGGAGACAGGAGGTTCAATGGGGCTTTCTGGCTTTCAGCCTAGCAGAAAAATACCTGCCCCACGTTCAGGGAAAGGCCCTGCCTCAACAGAATAGGCAGAAAATGGAATGAAGGACATTTTCTGCCATCCTCTGGTCTCTCTGCATACACCACACACACAAAGTATCTTTTTTTTTAATTGCCAACAAGGGCTGTGCATGGTGGCACATGCCTTTAATCCCAGCACTTGGGAGGCAGAGGCAAGCTATCTCTGTGAGATCGAGGCTAGCCTAGTCTGCATAGCAAGTTCCAGGCCAGCTGGGGCTACAAGGAGACCCTGTCTCAAAAGCAAAAACGAAAACCAAATTAAAACATCTGCCAACAGAAGGTTGGAAATAGCCACTCCTTGTTGTCTGTTCCATGCAACAGTGACCACCAATACCAGCTGGTGGCTGAGCAACTCGTGAGGTGCCCAGCCTAGAGATGCAAAGGAGACAGAGGCTGGACCATACAGTACAAGACAAGTTGTTCTGGAAACCTCCAGCTGCCCTCTCATGTGTTGAGTTAACTTTTCCTGGGGAGACGTGAACAAATGTCAACGCACCCTAGATAGGGCACCAATGACAGACCAAGGTAGGATTCCACAAAAGTCCAGTTTAGCAAACCAATGAGTTTATTGGGTTTACCTAGAGAGCATAGGTGAGGGGTTACTTAAAGGAATGTGGATGACCCCAAAACAGCTGTATCATCTCAAAGTCACACCCTATCATCGATGAGGACCTCATAGAACCCACATCTCTCTTTCACTTAATTCTCCTCTTTCACTTAATTCTCCACTTCCTGTATAGTCTAGTATTTCCCAAGATTCCTTGTAGCTGGAGGAAAGCAGGAGGGAGCAATGGCTGGACTCCTGGGAAAGGCTTTGGTGACTCTTCTCTCATAGACCTGGCTATCACTCTATTGGTCTGCTCTAGTTACCGTGGCAACTGGGCCAAGTTAATCTTCACTCCAAAGTGGAATCATGTTATACCAGGAGGAAAAAGACCATTTTACAACACCAGGTTCAGAAGCAGCATCTTTTGGGGAAGGAAAGACTGCCCACAGCAGTATTAGTTTTGTTTTGTTTTGTTTTGTTTTTTCTCACCTCTGTGGCAAAATATTTGATAGAACCAACTTAATGGATGAAGGATTTATTTTGGCTCATGATTTCAGGGAATATAGTCCATTATGGTGGGGAAGTCATGGTATTGGAGTTGGGTCCTGGCAGTGGGATCTTCTCACTTACTCACAACTTGGTGGATCAGGAAGCAGGACTGGGCTATGATCTTCATAGATCACTCCTAGTGACCTCTATCTACCATCTAGACCCTACATCTGAAATGTTCCATGCCCCCCTCCGAAACAGTGCCACCACTTGGGGACCAAATGTTCAAACACATAAGCCTGTGAATGATGATTCACATTCAAATCGTAAACCAGCCAAGTACCATTTCTTCCAGGGATTCAAAGAAACCCAAGAATCCAGCTCAGCAGAGAGTGGTAAATATCTGTAGAAGATAAATGAGGAAGGACAAAAATGGGGGAAAATGGAAGGAATTGAAATTTTTGACTTTGATTTAGATTGGACCAAGACTGGTCATATCGACTGCCTTACCCAGACGTTGGTGACAGTCACCCAGTGCCACTTCACTTATAAAAGAAGTTAATAGTCAAAAGAATGATACTAGGAGACTGGAAATGTGATGTTACATGTATCCTCCCAGAGCACATGGTTTTATTGGGGTGAATTAAAAGTCATTAGTCCAGATTGCATCCATTTTATGTCATTCCCACAGGCTGGCAAGATGACTCAGGAGGTAACAGTACTTGTTGCACAAGCCTGATGGTCTGAATTCAATCTCTAGAATTCATATAAAAAAGCTGGGTGTGGTGGTGTACACTTGTAATCCTAGATCTAGGGAGTAAGAGACAGGTGGATCCCTGAGGCTCACTGGCCAGCCTAGCCTACTTGATGAGTTCAAAGCCAATGAGATGCCCTGACTCAAAAAACAAGGTGGAGGATGGAGAGATGGCTCAGCATTTACAAGTAATTACTGCTTTTGTAGAGGACTCAAGTTTGGTTTGCAGCACCAACATCAAGTGGCTCACAACTGCCTATAACTCCAGCTCCAGGGAAACCAATGCCCTCCTCTGGCCTCCATGAGAACTGCACTCATGTGCAGACACACATATATAGATGATTTTAAAAATAATAAATCTTTTCTAAAAGCAAACAAAAAAAACAAGGTGGATGGCACCTTCAGTCTATTCCTTCAACAAGCCAGTTGACCCCTGGCTTGTACACACACACACACACACACACACACACACACACACACACGATGTACGGGGGTGAACCTCTTCCCACTCACCTTCACCCCCTACATCTAGGAGAAATGAGACGTGAAAACTGGAAACAGAGCCCAAGGCCAGAGCAATAGAACAGGGTTTTGTAATATTACAGCCAAAGTCAAACAGGAGACAGACACTCTCACAGCATAACATCCAAAAATTATGCCAGCAGGAAGCCATGAATCTTCTCTGTAGCTCATCGAGATCTGTGGGTAGAAGATGAACATTTGCACAGTGAGATGTCTGATTTGTTGTTTTATACAGTTGAAGTCAGAGAAACAGAAATAAAAATCAAACTTCCACCCAGAGTGAAGAGCCCCTCACTTCTACCCCTCTCAAATCCCCTCTCTTGATTTGAGCAGCAGTAAAATGAGTGGGGACTCTAATACTGATGGGGCTGCAACAGACAAGGAAATAGCTTCACCTGGGAAAGGAGAAAAAGATACAGTGGAAGGAGAATGAGAAAACAGGGACTGGGGAAATAGCTCAGGTGGTAAAGCATGAGGACATGAATTTGATCCCCAGAATCCATGTAAAAAAACCGAGCATGGTGGTATGCACCTATAATCTCAGCACTAGAGTGGTAGAGACAGGCAGACTGCTCACTGGCCAGTCAGCCTACTCTACTTAGTGAATTCCAGGTCAGTGAGAGACCCTGTCTAAAGAAAAACAAGGTGGGGCCAGTGAGATGGCTCAGCAGGTAAAGGTGCACACCACCAAGCCAGATGATCTGAGTTTAATCCTCGGAGTGGAAGGAGAAAAACAATTCCCTTAAATTGTTCTCTGACCTCCATATGTGTACTGTGGGATGCATGCCTTCAAAATAAATAAATAATAATGTCAAAAAATAACCAAGGTGGATGGCATCTGAGGTACAACACATAAGGTTGTCCTCTGTCCTCTGCACACATGCACATACACACACTGGCACACACAAGGACGTGGACACACACACACACACACATATAAACACACAAAAGAAAATAAGAAAATAGGCTCCAATTGGGAAACCTACCGGTTGTGTTACTACTAAAGTTGGAACAGCTGCAGTGGCCTTACAGACCCTCACAAGATCAGACCTGGTGTGAACCAATGTCTGTTCGCCTCAGATGGCACACAGGTGACAGAATAAAGAAACGATTCCTCCCAAGTTTTGCTTGATAGACCAATGAGTGTATTGGGATTCCTTGGAGGAACATGGGTGACGCCCAAACAGCTACCTCACTGAAAAGTCACACCCAGCATGGGTGATGACTGCTCAATCGAAGATGCATGAGTGGGGTCCCCACTTCACTTAATCTCCCATCGCCTATATACCCCAACACTTCCCAAGGTCACAAGCAGGTGGGAGAGAACTACACACAGCTGGAGTGGGAGGGCAGGAAGAAGTGGGTGCTGGCTGGAAACTGATGACTCTCCCTCCAAGCTTTCCACAAGGGAGTGTGAACAGTGAATAGGTTTGATCTTGTGACGGTGCCATGTGGGTGACCACAGCTGTTCTGACTTCTAAATGGTCAGAGAACAGCACTCCATAAACACCAGCCAGGAGGACATCATTGGAGGGGGAGGCGCAAGGGACCAATACCTAAATGTCAAGGTACGGAGGCTTACTGGTGTGATGCAAGGGTTGAGCTAATCAGAGGTTACAATGCCTAGTTTTGAGCCTGTGTCCCATGTTGGTTCTGTATAGTTTTAGCACTGGGGACAGGTTGACATTTCCTTAAGTCTCTCTCTCTCTCTCTCTCTCTCTCTCTCTCTCTCTCTCTCTCTCTCTCTCTCTCTCGTACATGCATGTCTATGAATAGGCCCTTGCCTGGCCCCTTGCACCAGGTCACTAACAGATGCACTGAACACATTAGGGTCAGTTATGCAAAGGTAGGTGGACCCCTGGAGGGGGTTCCCCAAAAGAGATTCCAAAACCTAGTACCTTACCAGGTACTAAGGGTCTAGACTTGAGGTTTTTTTGCTCCTGGTTCAACTGGTTAGAATACATAATAGAAACTACTACCTAGAAGTACAGGGTGCTTTGAGAGCAGAGAGAACGGGTACCCTGTGATTTAGGAAGGCTTCCTGGAGATGGTGAACTTGATGTTTGAGCTGTGAAGATCAAGAAGCTAACCAGAAGTGTGTCCCTGAACAGCCTCCCCACCTCCACTCCCAGCTGCAGGCTACTCTGTAACTCAAGCAAAGGAGACCTTGTCTGAGCCACATATACCTTCACATACCTATGATCCTCAGTGAAGGCCCATCACTCCATAGCTCTCAGGCCCTTACCTGTGTTCCTGGTGGGTTTCTTGGAACTGTTTCCAGTTAAGTATTGGGCCAAGAAAGTGGATTCACAGAGTCCTCAAAGCAGGCCGGGAGATCTCCCACACCAGAGCTGGCCCTGTCCTTGGAGCCCACTGAAGTCCTACAGGACCCTGGCTAGGCCACCTGTTCAAATTGCTAAGTGAGGAAGCATGCCCAGAGCTCCCTGGAGCCAGACCAGTCAGGTAGAGGAGGCACTGAGAAAGCCTCGAAAAACCTCTACTCCATCACATTAACTCCTGACAAGCCACAGAAGCAAGTGACTGAGGGCAGCCACCAGCCCCAAGGCGACGCCCACCCTAGGCTCATTTCAGTTCTTGGAGGTTTTGGTCCTGCTTAAATTAGACATGCCTAACTTCAATTGCAACTGGATACCCTGCCCTATCCCCAGTTGGCCAACAACACTCCTTAGGCAGACGGGAGTCCTCAGCTATGGATGTTAGTGCTTTTCTTTAAACATTTTTATAGCATTTTTTATTTAAGCAAAATTAATGTGGCAAAAATAGACCATTGTATTTATTTTTTAAATTTAGTTTGGGGGCTGGGGAGATGGCTCAGTGGTTAAGAGCACTGACTGCTCTTACAGAGGACCCAGGTTCGATTTCCAGCACCCACGTGGTGGCTAACAACCATCTGCAACACAGTTCCAGGGGATGTGACACCTTACTCTGACCTCCACAAGCACTTAACAACATGGGTGCACTTATACACATAAAATAAAAATAATAAAGAAGCCAGGTGTTGTGGCACATGCCTGTAGTCCCAGCACTTGAGAGGCAGAGGCAGGCAGATCTCTGTGAGTTCAAGGCCAGCCTTGTGTACATAGTGGGTTCCAGGACAGCTGGGACTATAGAGAGACCCTGTTTCAAAATGACCAAATAATAATTAATAATAATAATGATGATGATGATGATGAAAATATTTAAAGTCATTTTTATGATACTGTGAATCTAATCTACAGCAAGAGTTCTGCCACTGAGCTGCACCTCTAGCCCCTCACTGGGGGATTCTAAGCAGGTGCTCTTACCTCTGAGCCATACCCCCAGCTCCTTACTGAAGGATCCTAGGCAGGTACCCTACCACTTAGCCACAGTCCCAGCCCCTCACTGGGGGAATTCTAGGCAGGTACCCTACCACTGAGCCACACCCCTAGACCCTCACTGGGGTATTCTAGGCAGGGCCCTGAACCCACTCATCACAAGCCCAACTGCACATGTCCCTGAGTTAATCTTTCAGCTCTTAGCTGCCCCTGACCCACTAGCTAGATCTGAAAGTTGGAATCATGTGCTTTCAATTTCCAGTAGAATGTGGGTCCCTGCTCCTCAAGCATCCTTCCTAGCTTTCTCCACAGAACTGAGCCTGCCATCTGTATGCTGGATGTTGGCCAGCTTTTGGACAGCTCTTCCCTCAACAGATTCACACATAGAAATATGTAAGGGAGGGGACCTGTTCATGCTCCTGGTCTGACTTTGACGTTCCCTGCTGTAGAGACGCCCTCCTGCCTGTTCCCATCTGCCAAGCCAGAGCCCATGCTGGCCTCAAGCAAACTCCATATGCCCATGCTCATGCGAGTCAGGGCTCTGTCCCTAAGGTCTGTGCTTAGTACCTCCTATCATCAGCCTGAGGTGCCAAAGTCCCAGAGAACTTATGTGAACCACTCTTCCCCACTAGTAATTTTCAAGGCATCATTTCTGACCATCCCAGGTGGCCTCTCATCTCTTCTCAGAGAGACTGGCCAAAACGAAGCCTACAAGGATCCATAGAGTCTCCACTGCCGTATCTTGTGCTTGGAATATCAGCATCAAGAACGTCTTCCCTTGTGGATTGAATGTGAGATGTCCTCCACAAGCTCCTGTGTTTGAATGCTTGGTTCCCAATAGGTGGCACATTTAGGGAATGTGGTGGTGTGAATGAAAATGTCTCCCATAGGCTTCAAGTAATTGGACATTTTGTCCCCAGTGGGTGGCGCTGTTTTGGGAGGCTTTAGGAAGTGTGGCCATGCTGGAGGAAGCGTGTCACTGAGGGGTGGGCTTAGAGAGTTCTTAAGCCTTTCCAGATTTCCAGTTGCTCTCTGCTTCCTGTGCCTGCTTGAAGATTTAAGTGCTTAGCTTTCTCCTCCTGCTCTGGCGACCTCACCATGCCTCCCTACCATGATGGACTCTAATCCCTTAGGAACCTATAACTGTAAACTCAAGTAAACTCTTCTTCCTGGAAGGTCCCTTGGTCACAGTTCTTTACCACAGCAACAGAAAGGTAACTAATAGAGGGAGTCATGGAACCTTTAGGAGGTGGAGCCTCACTGGAGAAAGCAATTGCTGAGGGAGGGAGGGCCTTGAGGCTTCATAGCCCCTCCACTTCCTGTTCACTCTCTGCTTCCTGACTGTGGACACAATGTGGCAAGCTGCTCCCTGTTCTTACCACCCTGCCCTCCCACCATGATGGACTGTGAGCCACTGTAAACCCTTTTCCTTTGAGTTTCTTCTTGTCAGGAACTTGCTAGAAGCAACAAGAAAAGCAATTAATACAAGTTCCAAAGAGTTAATAACATGTTTTTTTATTAATTTAGAATGAACCCATGCCAAAGATGCTTTTATTTTTAATTAAAAATTTCCAATTACATTTACTTATTTGTGTATCATGTATTTATTTAGTGTGTCTATGCATGTGTGTGCACAGCATGCATGTGGAGATCAGAGGACAGTTTGCAGGAGTCAGTTCTCTCCTTCCACCATGTGAGTCCTGGGGATCAGACTCAGGCCAATATTTAATTTACTAATGACAGAATCAGAGGGTCAGATAAAGCAGTTTCAAATGTTCTGTCAAGTGAGGTGGTGCATGCCTTTAATTCCAGAACTTGAGGACAGAGGCAGATGGGTCTCTGTACGTTCAAGGCCAGCCTGGTCTATGTAGCAAGCTCTAGGCCAGCCAGGGCTACATAGTGAGAATGTTTCGAATTATTTTTTTAAGTCGTTAACTGCAGGGTATGGTGGTACATGCCTATAATCTTAGTCCTTAGGAGCACCATAAGTTCAAGGTCAACAAGGGCTACATGGAAAGATTGTCTTGAAATAGTTATATATTTACTTATAAAGTAATTATAACTAAAGCTGATTCAAATGACTTTTCAGGGGCTGGAGAAATGGCTCAACTATCAAGAGCAATAGCTGCTCTTCCAGGGGACTGAGTTCAGTTCCCAGCACCTATACTGGGTAGGTCACAACATCCTGTAACTCTATTTCCAGAGAATCCAATGCCCCCTTGTGGCCTCCACAAGTACCTACACACGTGAACATACACACACATAAATAAAAATAAAATATATATTTTTTAAAAGAGCATTTGAAGGCTAGAGAGATGGCTCAGAGGTTAAGAGCACTGACTGCTCTTGCAGAGGACCTGGATTCAATTCTCAGCACCCACATGGCGGCTATGAACCGTCCTTAACTCCAGTTCCAGGGGAATCTGAAGCCCTCTTCT
>NW_008343202.1:265661-278228 GCF_000622305.1 Nannospalax galili
GCATTTGAGGAGAGATGGCTCAGTGGTTAAGAACACTGGCTGTTCTTGCAGAAGACCCGGGTTTGAATCCCAGCACCCACATGGCAGTTAACAGCTGTCCATAACTACAGTTCCAGGGGATCCATCGCCTTCTTCTGGCCTCTGTGGGCATTGCAGGACATGGGTATACTTACATACATGTAGGCAATACACACATACACATAAAAATAATAAATAAAATATAAAAAAGAGCATTTGAGCTAGGTGTATAATTTATAGTCCTAGGTCTGTGAAGCTGAGACAGAAGAATAAAGAGTTGAAGTGTAGCCTGACCTACATAGGGAGACCTTGTGTCAAAAAAAAAGGAGGGGTGTTGGAGAGATGGCTCAGTGGTTAAGAGTGTGTACTGCTCTTACAGAGGACCAGAGTTTGGTTCCTAGCACCCACATCAGGAGGCTCACAAATGCCTGTAACTCCAGCTCCAGAGGCTCATCTGCCCTCTTCTGGCCTCTGTGGGCACTGCACTTATGTGCACAATGCCCCCTACCCCAAGTATTTGCAATTAGAATATTTAAATGTGGGGATTATGCTGGCCATGTGGTATACACCTTTAACCCCAGCACTTGGGAGATAGAGGCAGACAGATCTCTGTGAGATCAGGCCAGCCTGGTTTACACAGCAAGTTCCAAGTCAGCTGGGGCTACAGGGAGACCCTCTCTCAGAAAAAAAGTGTGGGACTGGAGAGATAGCTCAGTGGTTAAGAGTACTAGCTGCTTTTGCAGAGGACCTGATTTTGGTTCCCAGTACCCACATGGCGGCTAACAACCATCCATAACTCCAATTCCAGGGGATCTAATGTAATGCCCTCTGAGGGCATTACACCATGGGTGCACTTACATATATGCACATAAAATATACATGTAAAATAAAAATAAATCAAAACATGTCTTTAATAAAAAAATTTTTAAGTTAGGCTACAGAACTGGCTCAGTCAGGAAAGTACATGCTGTGCAAGCATGAGGACCTGAGTTTAATCCCCAGAACTCACATAAAAGCAGACCATAAAAAGTGGTGCCTGTCTGTAACTCCAGTGCTGGAAGAGGCAGAGAAAGGTGGATCCCTGAAGTTGTGGCCAGTCAACCTAGGTAAATGAATGAGCTCCAGGTTCAGTGAGAGACCCAGCCTCAAAGTACAAGGTGAAACACAACTGAGCAAGACATCTGATGGCAACCTCTGGCCCCAATATGCATGTGTTCACAAGTGCACATACCACATATACACATACAACCCACCACACACACACACACACACACACACAGCATTTGAGGAATGTGGTATTTCTAGGCTTTTTTGAAAAAAAAACTTTCTAGGTTAGATACAAAGCAACATAATGACCTTATAAGACATTTCAAGGCCATAACATTCAGAGTTTTCTTTTTTAATATTTTATTTATTATTTTTATTTTATGTGTGAATGTATTGCCTGCATATAAGCGCACCTGTGTCATGCAATGCCTGTGGAAGTCAGAAGAGGGCGTCAAGCCCCTGGAACTGAAATTAGGGAGTTGTTAACTGCCATTTGGGTGCTGGAAATCAAACCTGGGTCCTCCACAAGAGCAGCCAGTGCTCTTAACTGATGAGCTGTCTCCACCAAGAAAATTATATCTCCACCAAGAAAAAAATCATCAAATTAATATGTGACTCTACAATGTCTGAGCTTTTAATCAATGGTGAGGATTTAAACACGGGTCTGTAATGCTTAGTTTTTTGTCAACTTGACACAAACTGGAGATATCTAGAAGAGGGAACGTCAATTGAAGGATTTTACCCACCAGACTGGCCTGTGACCACGTCTGTCAAGCGCTTTCTTGATTGTTAATTAATATAGCAGGGCCCAGCCCACTGCAGGATAAGAAAGGTCTTTACCTGAGCAAGCCAAAGGAAGCAAACCAGCAAGCAGCATTCGTCCATGGTCTGTGCTTCAAGTTCCTGCCTCCAGATTCCTGCCCTGATTTCCCCTCACTGATGGGCTGTGACCTGTAAGCCTAATAAACCCTTTACTCCACAAGTTGCTTTTGATCGTGGTTTTCCTCACAGCAAAGACAACAAACTAGAACAGGTACATTCCTCTATAATTAATTAATCCTCGGGGAATTTGTTAAACAGTACCCATGAGACATTGAAGTATACCCTTTGCCTTGCTCCAGTAGCCTGAAGTTTTCCCCCTTAACTCTATGGATCTGTTATGAAGTTAGGCTCTTAGGAAAATGTCTCTGTCACATGGATCTGCAGTGTTTAACATCCTACCTCCATATCACTCTGTTTTCTGTAGAGATTGTGCCCAGCTTTGAGGCAGGAATGAAGAGGCTGTATGATGGGTCTGGGGGTGTAGTTCAGTTGGTAGAGCACTTACCTAGCATTTTTAAATTTTTATTTATTATTTTTATTTTATGTGTATGTGTGTATTGCCTGCACGTAGGTAAGGGCACCCATGTCATGCAATGCCTGCGGAGGACAGAAGAGGCTGTTGGATCCCCTGGAACTAGAGTTATTGACAGTTGTTAGCTGCCTTGTGGGTGCTGGGATTTGAACCCAGGTCTTCTGCAAGAACAATCAGTATTCTTAAATGCTGAGTCATCTCTCCAGCCCCATTACCTAGCATTTATAAAGCCCTGAGTTTGGGCCTCTAAACTGCATAAACCAGGTGTGGTAACACATGCCTGTCATCCCAGACCTCATCAGGTGAAGGCAGGAGGATCAGAAACCAAGGTCTTTATAGGGTATGTAGTGAGTTCAACAAAAGCCTGGGCTATACGAAACCCTGTTTCCAAAAAAAAGGGTATGAGTTAAGCACTTTTCCAGCTCACCTTCCCACCTCTTGTCATTTGTACACATTATTCTGACCTGTAAAGACCCCTAAACGCATTGGCTTCTTTCATCCTTGACTTTGAGCAGTATCCTCTAAAAAAAACCCACCCCAGAAATATACATTTTTATTAATCCCAGGCTTACATCATGCCATACTCCAAGGGGTGTTTTCTTCAGAAATAGCTCCTTGACTCCACCAAGTCTGGTGGTTACTCTTGATGTCAACTTGATTGAATTGAGAAACACCTAGGAGATTTGTTAAGCACACCCATGTGAGGATGTTTCCAGCAATGACTAAATCATGAGGGCTTTATAAATGCTACGTAATGGGGCTGAACCTAAATCAATGGGTTGGGTTAATTCTTTGATGGACTCACGATACAGTGGTGTATTAATTATTTTTCTGTTGCTTTGATAAAGCACCATGTTCAAGGCAACTTATAGCTCTAGGGTATCCAATGCCCTCTTCTGGCCTTCTTGGGTACCTGAACACCTACCTATGCACACACTCACACATATACACATAATTAAAAATAAATAATAAATGAACTTTAAAAGTTCTTTTTTTTTTTTTTTTTTTTTTTTTTTGTTTTTTTTTTTGGTCAAGACAAGGTCTCCCCATAGCCACAGCTGGCCTGGAACTCACTATGTAGAAGACAAGGCTGGCCTCAATCTCACAGAGATCTGCCTGCCTCTGCCTCCTGAGTGCTGGGGTTAAAGTTGTGTACCACCACATCCAAGGGTTTAAAAGTTCTTTTCTAAAAAGATATTTTATGTGTATGAGTGTTACACCTGGATGTATATAAATGTATTCATGTCATACAATGCCAGCAGAGGACAGAAGAAGATCCCCTGGAACTACAGTTACAGACCATTGTTAACTGCCATTGGGTGCTGGGATTCAAACTTGGGTCTTCTACAAGAGCAGTCAGTGCTCTTAAATGTTGAGCCATCTCTCCAGTTCCTAAAAGTTCTTTATATATTATGAACACAAGAGGTTTTGTTACTACTGTTTGTTTTGTTGAGAGACTCACGTAGCCTGGACTGACATCAAACTTTCTATGCAGCCAAGGATGACCTTGAACTTCTGATTCTCCTGCCTCCATCTCCAGAGTGTGCCACCACACCTTGCAGGATGCAAGACTTTTATAGCACATGCTTTGCAAATACTTTCTCCCACAAATCATGTCCCCATACCTTACCTTTTCCTTCTCTTAACAGTATTTTGTAGACAGATGAATTTTCCATTTCAGTGGACTCTAATTTATCTGTTTACACCTGCTTTCCTCTTCCCTGGAGTACTTTTCTTTTCACAGTGCACCAGAAATTCCTTGAGCAAACACATTTTATGGCACATGCTCTCTGTACAGAATGTCCAAGATCATCTGAAATTTGGACAAGCCTGGGCCCTTGGGGCATATGAAGGGTGCTGTAGCAGCAGCTGGGGTGTAGATGACTGAGTCTGGAAATTCTGGGGTGACCTCAGGTGGCAAACCCCAGGCCATTGGCCAGGTAGAATGGTGAGAATCACTTCTTCATTGAGACCTCAAAGGTCTTCAGAGACAGTGGAACTCTACTGGGCATGTCCACATCACACCTCAGCCTGAGCCTAAGCCTGTTACTATTTGCAAGACTTCAGGACCAACACCCACCCCCAGCATTTAAGTGTTATCAGCCTGCAGTATACAGGGTTGGTTTTCTAGTTTCTGTCTGTCCTACTTTCTTCGTTACTGTGACAACGTAACTGTTCTTTCTTTAAGTTGCTTTGGAAAGAAGGAAGGAAGGAAGGAAGGAAGGAAGGAAGGAAGGAAGGAAGGAAGGAAGGAAGGAAGAAAAAAAAGGTTGTTTAGGGGCAAACCAAAAGACAATTTTTCGTGTGTGTGTGTGTGAGAGAGAGAGAGAGAGAGAGAGAGAGAGAGAGAGAGAAAGACAAGACAATTGGGATAAATGTTATAAAGAAAAGTTGACAGCCGGGCATGGTGGAGCATGTCTGTGATCCCAGCACTAGAAGGAAGGAGGTGGGAGTATCAGTTCAAAGCCATCCTGGCTACTGAGACCTTTTCTCATAAAACCAAACAAAAAGATGAAAAGGCCCAAGTCCTGAGAATGTGGAAACAAAGCCTTTTGAGAACTGGGGTGTGAGTGGTAAAACTGTATAGGGGTGGGCAAAGAACAAGTTAAACTGAACAACAGAAGAGGGTGTGGGAGCCCCCAATTCACAGAGGGGAAGCACTCCCTGATGTGGCTGGAGGCCATGACCTCATTTTATTTTCCCCAATCTCTACATAAACTCCTTTTTTTTGTTTTGTTTTTTGAGACAGTTTCATACAGGCCAAGAGGCCCTCAAACTTCCTGTGTAGCTGAGGCTTGACCTTGAACTCCTGATCCTCCTGCTTTCACCTCTTAAGTGTGGAGATGACAGGCATGCACCACCAATGCTGGGCCCATACATTACCTCTTTATCCCGTTAACAGTAGCTTATAGAAAGAGAAATTGTTTATTTTGATGAATGTCAATGGAACGAAATAAAAACACTAGAAACACAGCCACATTTATACAGAACAAAATCAACAAAAGAAAAAAACATCAATGTTGGGAGGCTACTTGTCTTCAATAAATAACCCATTATCTTCATTACTACAGCTATAAAGCAAGACTTGAAAGAAGTAATTTTCCAACTCTATTTTTCATTTCCAGCATAGATGCCTTTTTTTCTTCTTTTATTATCTTTTTATTAGTTTACTGCAGTGGCTAGAATTTTTGGTAAAATATACAGTAAGGGGTCTGGAGAGCTGGCTCAGGAGTTGCAGAAGACCAGAATTTGGATCCCAGCACCCACAAGGCAGCTAACAATCATCTGTAATTCTAACTCCAGGGAATCTGATGCCCTCTTCTGGCCTCCAAGGGCACTGGACACACACACACACACACACACACACACACACACACACACAATTGTTTTTAATCCTCTGATGGAAAATGTTTCATTCTCAAAAATAATTTTGGGAGGCTGGAGAGATTGCTTAGTTGATAAGAGCACTTGCTGCTCTTGCAGAGGACAGGGTTCAGGTTCCAGCACTCCAATCAGGGGGCTCACAACATCTTATAACTCCAGCTCCAGGGGATCTGATGCCCTCTTCTGACCTCTGCAGACACTGCACATACATGGTGCACATAAATGCATGCAGGCAAACACTCATATACATGAATAAAAATAAAATATATTGAACAAAATTCTAAACACGGACACTCTTACCTTGTCCCAAGTTTTAGATGGACACATGGATGCCCCTATCAGATTGAGGACACAACCTTTTAATCCTAGTTTTTTTAGAGTATTTTTTTCAGGAATGGACAGAGGAGTCAATGAAACTTTTTTCTGTGTTTATTAAGATTAGGGGCTGGGGAGTTGGCTCAATAGGTAATGTGCTTATCACACAAGTCTGTGAGGATCTGAATTTGGATCCTCAGCACCCATATAAAACTGGGTGCAGTAGTGCACCTCTGTAATCCCAGCAATCCTAAAGTGAGATGGGAGGTGGGGACAGAGAATCCCAGGAAGCATATGTGTCCACTAACCTGGAGTATGCACTACAGCAGCAAACAAAGACACCTTTCCTCACACATGCTGGAAATCAAGGTCCAACACCTGACATCTTCCTCTGAGCCTCATACATCCTGGCATGCACACACCTGCACTCACAAAAACACCTGGACACACACACAAAACACACTTAAGGAATTGTGAGTCAAAGAGTCAAGAAACGTGTTATTGTAGTTTGAGTCTGAAGTGTTCCCCCCAAGATTATGTTTTCAATACCCAGTTTGTGGTATTGTGTGTGTGTGTGTGTGTGTGTGTGTGTGTGTGTATGAGAGAGAGAGAGAGAGAGAGAGAGAGAACATTTGTATGTGTGCACATGCATGTGTGTGTGTATGTGGAAGTCAGAAGTCAACCTCAGTTGTCATTGCTTAGACACTGTCCACCTTGCTTTTTAAAAATATTTTATGTGTACAAGTGTTTTGCCTGTATGTATGTAAGTGCACACATGCATGCAATGCCTGCAGAGACCAGAAGAGGGCATCGGATCCTTCAGAATAGGAGTTACGTGGCTACTGGGACTCAAACCCAGACCCTCTGGAAGAATAGCAAGTGCCCTTAACTGCTGAGTCATCTCTCCAGCCCCACACCTTGCTTTTTGAGACAGTATCTCTCACTGGCCATAAGCTCTCTGATTAGGCTAGGCTGGCTGGCCAATGAGCCACAGAGATCCCTGTCTCCCCTTCCCCAGTACTGGAATTACAGATATGCACCAACACACTCAAGTTTTTTACATGAGTTCTAGGGATTGAACACAAGTAATGACTTGCACAGCAAGCACTTCAGCAACTGAGCCACCTCCCCAGACCTGGTGGTGCTATTGAAGGCTACAAAGCCTGTAGGAGGTGGGACTTGGCTGGCAGAAGTGGGTCACTGAGGGTGAAACTTTGAAGGTCACATGTGCCCTTGAGAATAACTAGAGGGTGAACCATTTCCAACAGAGGTTATTATTGTTTATCCATGATAGAAAAGTGTCTGCAGTGGAAAATAGAAGCCGAAGTCTAGCCATGGAGGGGAAAGCTCAATCAGGAATTCCAGCTGACTGCCTCAATGTCCCCAGGCAATTTCTGCTGGATGTTATCTCTTTTGTTCTTTGGAGGCCTCATTCAGGGGACACTCTGCTCTGCCTGGGATTCTGAATGGGGAACTCCATCTGGCTGCCTTAACAGGGCTTCCCCAGTCAGTTTCTACTGTTCTTTTTAGCAAATGGTTTGATGTTTTGCAACCTATCTATGTATCTATCATCCATTATCTACCTATCTATAATCTACTTACCTATCTATCATCTATCAACCAACCATCTATCATTTATTTATCTATTTATCCATCTCTTGCTATTTATTATTTTACTTTGGCTTGCTACATACTTAATAAACTCATTTACAACTGCAAGTACAGATAGTGTAGCTCATTCTCTCAGTGGCATAGACCACCTTCCCCTCCATGATGGATTGAAATCCCTCCCCAACCATGAGCTAAAATAAACCCTTCCTCCTTTAAGTTGTTTCTGTCAGGCATTTTGACTACAGACATACAAAAGTAGCTAATGCAGGCATGTGTGGAACTGTCTTGCTTCTGACTTAGTCAGTCTCACACAATGTGATTTAAGGTGTAGACGATCCTTCTTTATCCATAGTAAGGGTGGGAATGGGCATGAGGGTTTTCACTGCACTCTCCCCAGGTCACAGATGAGAAGGCATCTCCTCTGGAAACACACTGAAAGAGGAAAACATCAAGGCCTGGATGCAGCTCAGCTGGTAGAGTGCTTGCCTAGTATGCGTGAAGCCCCAGGTTCCATCCCTAGTACCATATTAAAAACACACACACATACACACACACACAAAGCAAACAAGTGGGAGGCTAGAGTGATGTCTCAGCACTTAAGAACACCAGAGTTCAGATCCCAACACCCATATCAGGTAGTTCACAACCACCTGGAACTCCAGCTCCAAGGGATCTGGTGCCCTCTTCTAGCCTCTGCAGGCACTTGTACATACATGTGCATATATACATACACACATAAATTTTAAAAATTTAAAAATTTAAACCCAAGTGTGGTGGCACATACCTGTAATCCCAGAACTCAGGAAGTAGAGGCAGGAAGATCTGAAGTTCACGATCATTCTTGACCACATAGCAAGTTCTAGTCCAGCCTGGGCTACATAAATCCCTGCTTCAATTGAAAAAAGAAAAAGCCAGGACAGCTGGGGCTACCCCTATCTCCAAAAATAAAAATAAAAAAAAAAAGCATTCCCTATCGTTACCAAAAAGATCCATTGTATTAGTTACTTTTCTCTTGCTGTGATAGACCACTAAGATCAGGGCAACTGATCAGGGAAGAGTTTATTGGGTTTACAGTTCCAGGGGGATCAGAGTCCATCACGGCAGGGCAGGCAGGGAAGAAAACTGAGGGCACACATCTTCAAATACATTCAGGAAGCAGAGAGACTGGAAGTGGGGCAAGGCTACGAAGTCTCAAAGCCCACCCCCAGTGACATGATAGTCTATGACATTCCCCAAACAGTGCCACCAACTGACCAAGTGTTCAAAAAGTTGAGTCTGTGGGGAATAGTCTCCTTCAAACCACCACAACCATTATTTTCCAAATTCAATTCCAGACACACTTGCTAAACACCTGTGGTCAGGGCTCATCTGTCACAATAATATCTGTAAATATTCTCAGCAGAAGTAAGAGAACAGAGTGTGGAGTTTTCTATTTTTTCCTCATGTCTTTTTTTATGAGATTTTTCTCAGAGCTTAAGTCTGATGCCTTGTGAGGCATAAAGGATTAACCTAGGACAGTCAAATCTGTAGGAAGAGTCCCTCTCTATCAAAGTCGCTCTCAATCCTGTTGGGCTGGCTCACCTGCTGCAGCCACAGAACTGAATACTTCTTCCCAGCTCTCTTTCCCAAGGAAGTCTCTTGAAAAAAAAACTTTATTTCATGTCCCTATAAACCAGAAGGGATAAGACTGGCTTAGTTGGTAAAGTGCCTTGCAAGCACAAGGACCTGAGTTTAATCCCAAGAACCCCCACAAAAAGTAGAGTATGGGCTGGTGAGATGGCTCAGCAAATAAAGGCACTTGCTGCCAAGCCTGATGACCTGAGTTCAAACCCCTGGACTCACGTGGTAGAGGGAGGAAACCAAGGGCTGCAAATTATCCTCTGACCTCCAACAAGCATGCCATGGCATACACACACACACACACACACACACACACACACACACACACACATACACGCACGCATGCACACACCCACACACACGCACACACACCAAAGATTTTTAAATGTCTGGTGATTTGAATGATAATGTCCCTTATAGGCTCCAAGTATTTGAACACTTGATCCCCAGTTGGTGGTGGTATTTGGGAGGTTTAGGAGGTGTGGCCTTGCTAGAGGATGTATGTTGCTGGGTTCATAGCCTTGCCCCATTCCCAACTTGTCTCTCTGCTTCCTCTGTGTGCTCAGCTTTCTGCTCTGGCTACCTCCTGCCACCACCCCACCCCACCCCACCCCCGCCAAAAAAAAAACTCTTGGAAACTTAAGCCCAATAAACTCTTCCTTCTATAAGTTGCCTTGTGTTTTATCACAGCAACAGAAAAGTAACTAATATGAAATGTAATAAAGCAACAAAACAGAGCATGATGGCAGACACAATTCCAGCACTGGGGAGATGGAGACAGGGGGTGCATGGGGCACAGTGGCTAGCCTATTAAGCAAGCTACAGGTCCAAGTGAGAGAAACTATCTCAAAAAAACAAGGTGATTGGCATCTAAGGAGCAGCAACACCTAAGGTTGATCTCTGGACTCCATGTGCATGTGCACACACACACACACATCACCTTTGTATGAGCCTTTGTATGAGCAGGAATGAAAGGAAGGCATCATGTGCAGAAGTATGGGTCCCACTTTGTCCCAACTGTGCTGTGACTCAACAGGAGCTGGTTGGATGCAGATTCCTTCATGGTGGAGTCCTGCAGACCCCTGCTGAGCACCCGTCCCTTCCAGGGCTTCTGGATGTATAAACTCCAATATCATTGTGGACCACAGAGTCCACAGCCAGCTGGATCTACACACGAGGCTCCTTACCAGACTCTCTAGACATCAATGGATATCGTCCTGATACGGTGTCTTTTGTCATCACTCTGACCAAACACCTGACAAAAGCAACTTAAGGAAGGGTTTACTGTGGCCCACAGTTTGAGGGCACAGCTCATGATGGTGGGAAGGCATGGGGGCAGGAGCATGAGTCAGCTGGTCATGTGAGGCAGCTGCTCACATTGCATCCACAGTCAGGAAGCAGACGGGGATGAATGCTTGTGCTCAGCTCATTTTCTCCTTTTTATCTAGGGACCCAAGCCCATGGGATGGTGCTGCCCACATTCAGGGTAGGTCTTCTCTCCTCAGTTAGCCCAATCTAGAAAATCCCTCTCAGACATGCTCAGAGCTGTGTTTTCATGGTATTCTGGATGCAATCAAGTTGGCAATGAATATTAACCATATTTGGATCTTGATTTTTTTTTTTCTGTTTGGGCAAAGGAATTGCATACAGAGCTTTAAGAAGTTTTGACTAGCTGGTATTACAGTGAGTGTCTATAGTCTCAGCATTCTAGAGGCTGAGGCAGGAGGAGCCTAAGTTCAAGGCTGCATAGCAAGATCCAGTCTCCATCAAAGTAATAATAACAAATAAGAACAGTAATAATAATAATAATAATAATAACAGATGAGAGAAAAAGCGAGAAGGATTGAAGTTTGAAACAGAACCTAGGCATTCTTCCAGCTGAAGAGAGAAGGATCCTCCATGTTGATAGAGTAAAACAGAATCTTCCAGAAACTGTTTTGTGTACAGTGTGAATTCTGCACCAATCAAACACCAAGAACTCTGAGGCCTGCGTATTCTGGCAAACAGAAACCCTCCAGAAAATGAAATCACCAGGCAACAGCTATAATGAAAGGACAGAACAAGAGACAGGAGAGATGGCTCTGTAGTAAGAGCACTTGCTACTCTTGTAGAGAACCCGAGTTCAGTTCCTAGCACCCATATGTCAACTCATGACCACCTGCAGGCCCAAGGTGGTTCTGATGGCCTCTTCTGGTCTCTGAGGACACTGAACTCACATGTGTATGTCCACACATAAACACACACACACACATAATTAAAAATAAAAATAGGGCCTGGAGAGGTGGCTCAGCGGTTAAGAGCACTTGCTACTCTTGCAAAGGACCTGAGTTCTGTTGCCAGTACCCATACTGGGCAGCTCACAACCACCTGTAACTCCAGTTCAAGGGGAACTTTTGGTCTCCTAGGGTACCTTCACTCATGTGCACACATACACATTCACTCACACTAAACCGGAAAAAAAAAAAAAAAGACCCACAGGGGTCTTGAAAGCTATTCAGTAACCAAACTCCACAGGTGAGGAGAAAACATTCTAAACAGTATGCCTGTGAGTTCTAAATTGGAGCCATTATATTTTTGAATCAGCTTAGCAAACAATGGAAATACATTCTAATCACTAACTACTATTTATCAGTACTTAAGACCCCAAGATTTATTTTAGTTCCATGTTCATAAATAATTGAAATTTAGTTTCATGCTATACTAATATTAGAAAAAAAATATGTACCCTTAGAAGAAAGAGGTCAGAATATTATTTTCTCAGGGGGCCCAAGAGTTGGCTCAACAATTAAGACCACTTGCTGCTCTTGAAGAGGACCCAAATTTGTTTCCCAGAGCCCACATTGGGCAGTTCGCAACCACCATCGCTCCAGGTCCAGGGCATCTGATACTCTCTTCTAGCCTCTGCAGGTACCTGCAAATGTGTACACACTCATACAGAGACACACAGACATGCACATAAAATTAGAAAATAGAATCTTTTTAAAAAGATTATTGGGGCTGGAGAGATGGCTCAGTGGTTAAGAGCACTTGTTCTGGGGCTGGAGAGATGGTACAGTGGTTAAAAACACTGGCTGTTCTTGCAGAAAACCCAGGTTCAAATCCCAGCACCCACACAGCAGCTAACAACTGTCCGTAACTCCAGTTCCAGGGGATCTGACAGCCTCTTCTGTCCTTGCATGACACGGGTGCACTTACTTACATGCAGGCAATACACACAT
>NW_008343202.1:280527-285009 GCF_000622305.1 Nannospalax galili
TAAAAAAGAGCACTTGTTGCTCTTCCAGAGGACCTAAGTTTGGTTCCCAACACCCATACTAGGTGGCACACAACCATCTATAACTCTAGCTCCATGGGATCTGATGCCCTCTTCTGGCCTCCTTAGGGACCAGATACACATGTGGTACATATACATACATACAGGCAAATGCTCATACACATAAGTTTTTTTTTAACCTTTTAAAAAATTATTTATTTTAATTTTTATTTTATATGTATAAGTATTTTGCCTGCATGCATATAAGTGCACTTGTGTTGTGCAATGCCTGTAGAGGTCAGAAGAGGGCATTGGATCCCCCAGAACTGAAGTTACAGACAGTTGTTAGCTGTCGTGTGGGTGCTGGGAATTGAACCCAGGTCCTCTGGAAGAGCAATCAGTGTTCTTAATCACGGAACCATCTCTCCAGCCTCAGGGTTTTTTGTTGTTGTTGTTGTTGTTGCTGTTTTGATCTTAAAAAAGACTATTATGCTGGGCATGGTGGCACACGCCTTTAATCCCAGCACTTGGGAGGCAGAGGCAGGCAGATCCCTGTGAGTTCAAGGCCAAACTGGTCTACATAGTGAGTTCCAGGTCAGCTGGAGCTACAGGGAGACCTTGTCTCAGACAAAAAGATAGAAAAAAAAAGAATATTATATTCTCTATAAATTTGTGCTATCATTATGTAAGTTAGTATAGAGGTTTAAAAACAAAGTAAGAATAGCACTACCACATGACCCAGCTAGACCACTCATCAATAGACACCAAAGGATTCTGAATCAACACACCACAGTTTATTCATGTTTATTGGTCTATTCACCATAGCCAAGAGCTGTAATTGGTATGGATGCCCACCAACAGATCAATGGTTAAAGAAAATGCAGTACACACACAATGGAATCTTATTCTGCTGTAAGAAAGATGAAATCAGGACATATGTAGGAAAATGGACGGAACGCGAGATCATCCGTTAAAAATAAATCAGATTCAGAAAGACAAATATTACATGCTTTCTCTCATGTGTGGAACCTAAATTTTAAAATGTATGTTTTTAAATTTAGTATTTACTTATTTTTTTATTTGTGCATGTATCTGTGTATTGGTATGTGTACATATAAGTGCAGTAATCACAAAGGCTAGAAGAGGGCGTCAGATTCCCTGGAGCTGGAATTGCAGATGGTTCTGAGCTACCTGATAAGAGTCGTCTGCCAGAGCAGCAAATGCTCCTAATCACTGAGCCATCTCTCCAGCCCCTTCAACTTCTGCTCATAGATGATGCAGAAACACCTGCAACCTTCTGGGACTCGTGCATGTAACTCAGCTCACCTTTAGCCTTTTTCTTCTGAAAACTTGGATGTCTGTCTCTTCCTATTTGCTAGTGTGATAGTTTTGGTTGTCAACTTGACAGGATCTAGAATCACCATGGAAACAAACCTCTGGGCACATCTGTGAGGAAGTTTCTAGATTGAGTTAACATAGGTGGGAAAACCCACCCTGAATGTAGGCAGGGGTTCCATGGGCTGTGGTCCTGGACTGAATAAAAAGGAGAAAGCAAGCTGAGCACCAGCTTCATCCGTCTCTGCTTCCTGACTGTGGACGCAATGTGAGCAGGTGCCTCATGCTCCTGCCACCATGCTTTCCCCACCATGATGGATGGTGAGCCAAAACAAACGTTTCTTCCTCAAGTTGCTTTTGTCAGGCATTTTGTCACAGCAATGAACAAGAACTGCAACCACCGGTCATTCATGTCCTTTACTCTTCTTTCCAGCATCCCCCATTTTGTTCTTGTCACAGCTCATACAGAAAACTGATGAGTGGCATACCAGTCATATTCCCTGAGCCTGTTTCCATTCTACCCCAGCCATCCCCTCCGAGGAAATGGGACTCAAATCTTACAGCATCCTTGGCTCACACACATCATCTTACCTTCTATTTGCATGTACAAAAACGAGAAAAAAAAAGCATGCTTTTGAGCAATTATCCATAAACTTAGTAAAGTAAGTCATTGACTGATAGCCTAGGGTAAGTATCTTTCACCCTGGCCAGAGGTCAAGTCAATGACTTACTTCACTAAGAGCGTGTGTGTGTGTGTGTGTGTGTGTGTGTGTGTGTGTGTGTGTAGCCCAAAGTTGATGTCAGGAATCACCCTTCATTGCTCTTCTACCTTATTTTTTGAGGGTCTCTCAGTCAAGCCCAGAGCTCACCAATATGACTAGTCTCACTAGCTGGCTTGCTCTGGGGAATGCTCTGTGCCTGCCTTCTGACGCTGGCTGGAAATACTCGCAGATCATCACACTTCCTGGCACTTACATGAGCTTCTGGGGATCCAAACTGGTCCTCATCCTTGCACGTCAAGTGTTTTTATCACTGAGCCGTCTTCCCAGTTCTTGTCACATTTTAATTGCTGTTCCCATTTTATTTCAAAGAATTCTAGAAACAAATCCAGTCAGCCGTAGAAGGATGAAGGTGAAAGGAGAGAGAGGAAAATGAAGAGGAGGCAAGAGGGAAAGAAGAAAAACACACAGAGCCTATTACCCTACTGGGTCCAGACCACATGTCCCCAGGCGAGTCTGTAGAGAGTTCCTAAGTGGCCACTGTTGAGCCCTGAAGCTGGGAGTCTTGTAACATAAAAGAGGATGTCAGATCCCCTGGAGTTACAGGTGGTTAAGATTTTGAAGACAGAGCTGGACATGATATGTATCCTCAGCTGGTCAGGAGGCTGAGGTAGGAGGATGCAAGTTCAAAGCCAGCCCTGTCAACTAAGCAAGATTCTGTCTTAAGAAAAAAAATAAAATTAGAGCTGGGACTGCGGCTTAGTGGTAGAGCATTTGCCCAGTATACACAAGGCCTTGGGTTCACTCTATTTCCAAAAAAAATTTTGGCTGTTTTGCCTAGGTAATAATGACCACATCTTCAATCCTATGCCCTGATGATTCTATCATCATGATAGACTACCCCACAGGACCAGCTGGGTGATGGATTTTGAAAGTTATAAGACTAACACCTCTGAGCCCTTTGAAGTAGATTGAAATGTGGGGTTTGCAAAGATGACAGAGGCTGGAGAGATGGCTCAGCAGTTAAGAGCACTGACTGTTCTTGCAGAATACCTGGGTTCAACTCCGAACACCCACATAGCAGCTAACTCTAGTTCATCCTAACTCTAGTTCCAGGAGATACGACACCTTCTGACCTCCATGGCTATTGCATGACATGGGTGCCTTACATACATACAGGCAATACACTCATAATAAATATTTTTTAAAAAATGGATGACATCTGCTGGGCATGGTGGCACATGCCTTTAATCCCAGCACTCAGGAGGCAGAGGCAGGCGGATCTCGGTGAGTTCAAGGCCAGCCTGGTCTACATAGTGAGTTCCAGGACAGCTGGGGCTACAGGGAGACCCTGTCTCAAAAAGACCGAAAAAAAAAAAAGGATGACATCTAAGGCTTCCATCTCCAAGGTTGGTAGTGTGTCCTATCATGAGTATAGACTGTCACTTGGTCTTTCATATCCCTTTACCTATGTGTAGCTCCTTACTTCCAGAGCAGCTGAGCCATCATCTCTCTCACCATATATATATATATTCTCTGTATATCACATATACAGAGAATGTGGACGTCATGATTTGAATAAGAAATGTCCCCCACAGACTCATGTTTGAACACCTGGTCCCCAGCAGGTGCTGCTTTTGGGAGAGATTATGGAACCTCTGGGAAGTGGAGCTTTGATGGAGGAAGTATGCCACAAGGGGTGGGTTTGCCATTTTACAGCCTCTCCTCACTTCCTGTTCTTTCTGCTTTCTGTCCATGATGAAAATGCAATCAACCAACTTCCTGTTGCTGCTGCCTTGCCTTCCCCACCGTGATAGACTCTACCCCTCTGGAACCATAAGCCAAAATAAACCTTTTCTTCCTTAAGTTGTTTTCTTCAGGGTGTTTTATCAGAGCAACACCAAAGTAACTAACACTTGGGGGTGGGGTCAGCCCCACAGCTTTGAGGTCATAGAAACAGAGTGTGGGAAGAGATGATTACCGCCAATATGGAAATTCAAACAAAAGTTCTCAAAAGACATCTGGAAAGAGACAGAGCAGTTGATTGGCAAGGCCAAGAGTATTAACAGTCCTTTGTCAGGCTGGAAATGGTTCAGCTGCTAAGAACTTATAATCACCTGTAATTTAAGGTTGGGGGGGTCTGACACCCTCTACTGACTGGTCTCTGCAGGCACTGCACTCTAGTACTAATATCCACACATACATACAATTAAAGATAAAATATAGGGGCTGGAGAGATGCCTCAGCAGTTAAGAACACTGGTTGTTCTTGTAGAAGACCAGGGTTTGAATCTCAGCACCCACATGACAGCTAACAACTGTCCGTAACTCCAGTTCCAGGGTATCCGACAGCCTCTTCTGACCTCCACAGGCATCACGTGACATGGGTGCACTTACCTACATGCAGGCAATACATGCATACACATAAAATA